>NC_044207.1:1869668-2117168 GCF_900880675.1 Sparus aurata | reverse complement strand
ATGGCTCCCTGCTGGTGAGGCATGAATATACAGCAGGACAGGCACAAAAGGTGCATTTTCTTTCTGTACAGTTTGCGTGTCCTTTACTTATTAAAAGTAATATGTTCTATAAAAGAAAATACACAAACATCAGTACTAATCTGAATCTTGAGGGGCTGGGAATTGATCCAACAACCCTCCAATTAATGGACAACAGTGCTGCCCTCTGAGCCATAGCCACCCCAATAGACTGAATCATAATGTTTGTTTACAATCACTTGTGGATAGAAAATTAATTCTCTTTTTTAACGAAGCTATTTTAAAGTGTTAATTATCTAGAATGTCATATCTTTCAAATTTCATTAATAATAACAACTTTAACTAACTTACATTGAAGACCCATTGACCTGTTGTGAGTTTAGCACTTAGTCTGAGATGGACAGATATCCCCATTCATGTGTGGAGCTATTTCTGCTTCACAAACAGCCAAAATGCGGTTTGTGATGTTTGTGGAAAAACGGTAAGGAGTTGTGGCAACACAAC
The DNA here is from genome assembly GCF_900880675.1 of Sparus aurata. Lineage (NCBI taxonomy): Eukaryota > Metazoa > Chordata > Actinopteri > Spariformes > Sparidae > Sparus > Sparus aurata. Next base: position 2,116,646 of record NC_044207.1, on the reverse strand, counting down.
AAACCTTGTGAAACACCTCAGGTTAAACCATAACACAGAATACGAGGCATTTATGATGAGGCGGACAGAAGAGGAGAGCAGTGTCAGGTGCTGCTGCTAAGGCAAGAGCTTTAGGCAGCACTAAGCACTGTTGCTGTTGGAGTTATTCAAATTAATAGATATGGTTATGAAATAAGTAACGAATTAAATACATGCTTCAACAAATAGCTGCATGAATTCAGCTTGGAGTAATAATATGTGTATCACTGAGATAATCTCACATAGGCAAAAAGCCTAGATTTATTCAGGTAAGGTTTCCTAAAGAATTGATCATTTAAAGTGGATTACAGAGACTAGGTGTCATTAAATTATACAGAGAAATTGCGATAAAACAGCCATGGTGAGCTTAGAAAAATATATACTAGAAAAGATGGATGAAAAAAAATTTATCTATAAAAAATATTTGTTATTATTTACAATCAGTCTAATTTGCTTTAACTGTTAAATGAATATTTTAAAATGAAGGTATTGACAAACTTGTACAATTATTGTGGCATTTATTTATTTAATTAAATATTTTACTTGCAATTTCAATTTGAGTAACCCAGCATTATCAAACAGCAAGTGTTTGTATCCCCTTATTGTAGGCTATTTGCAGAGACTACATACATAGTTGAATCTAAATAAGAATACGCATTCAGTGCAGAGTGGCCCCATCATTTGTTTTGCCCTGTGATTTTAAAATAAATAAATAAATACTCTGATGTCTTGTATTGTTTATGAAGTGACGATTTTAAATACACTACTCAATTTAGATTTACCAGACACATTAGGTGTATTTGCACAAAGTATCGGTATCAGATCGGTATCGCTAATACCAGCCTGAATTTTACTCAGTATCGCAGCGGAAAGGAAATTGTGGTATCGAACATCACTAGCATAAAAATAATTCACTCTTTTAATGCCTGGGTGTTTTCTCTTTTTCGGCCTCAACATGTTGCTCTGTTTAAAGTGAACCAGGATATGATGTTTATTGAAGATAATGAGGTTCTCAGATGTTCCTGCATCATATGGAATGACGATGTTTTGTCATCTCTCCCTCACTGTCTGCTCTGGTTCTTTTAGAGGTTTCACACAAATCAATACTTGCTGTTTGACTCTCCCCACCCACTTGAGCACAAGCTAGGGTTCATCAGAACCCTAAACCATCGGGCTGAGACCGTGCCCACTGAGACAGAGGGGAAGGAGGAGGAGCAGAAGCACATCAGGGGAGCACTTTAAAACTGTGGCTACCTAAACTGGACCTTTTTCAAATGAGGTGAGATGAGAGATGAAATGTCTTCAAGAAACTGATAGTGAAGTCCTATTGTCTTCAATACAGCACTTAGAAATACTGCACTAACTGTTAACATATAAAAATGTATACAGATTACTGTTTGCATTTGTGTATTATGGTGAAAATAATGGGAAAAAAAAAATATTTCAACAAGAAAAATCTGATATTGCAGATACTGTATCACTTTAATGCTGAAGTGGCGCTTCTACAAGGTGACAAAACCAACAGTGGCCCCAAGCTACTTTGAGTTTGACACCCCTGAGCTGAAGGCTTACCATTCCAAAAGTTTTCTGGGTAAAAAATCTTCTCATAAAACCACCCAAACATTCCCAAAAAGCCAGAATATCAGTGTGTGTGTGTGCGCTTGTGTGTTTTTGTGTTTGCGTGCATGATGTACCTCACTCCAACCTTTCCTGTAGAAAAATGGGAGGCAAAAGCCCACAATGGTCAAAGTCAAAGTCAGCACCATTAATCCTCGATGAACCTACACACACACGTACACACACACGCACACACACACAGAATCATAAAAGAAATGGCAATGCAGTCATTTTGAATGATATTATGACGTGTTGATGTATGGTGTGTGTGTGTGCGTGTGTGTGTGTGTGTGTGTGTGTGTGCGCGTGTGTGTGCATAGTATCTACCTGAAACCAGATTTTCTGACCGAGCAGAGAATGATTCGTCCAGTCAGATTTGTAGAAGCTGGCAATAAAGGTTCCAACACTTCCTGTCAGCATCCAGGCTACCAGCATTAGTGCACCTACAGTGTAGAGGCAACACAGCCGTTACTTTCCTTATCTGAATGCATTCCCATTGTGAATTAGCTTGTTACATCTACAATGGAAGTAGTTTAAGAGCACGCTACAAGCTGCAGAACATGGCATTGACAGGACCATTGCATCTCATCCTTCTGATCATCTTATCTCTGTGAATGTCCTGTGTCCCAAGAATGTGTCCGACTCTTTGCTATGTGCGCACCATTCACTGTGTATATAGAAATCTGACCATGGTTACTATGACATATATAAGTGTTAGAGTAAAAAGTCAGAGGGAGAAAAGTCATCAACTTGTTTAACCAGATAATAGTGTAGAAATTTAGAACTCAGCTCACCATGCATTTTGATAATGATGGGACTTCGGGAGCCTGTCAGGACCTCATGAGGCCCAGTGATCACTTTTCTCTGAGTGGAGATTAACGGCTGGAGACTGTGTTTCCACACTAAACCTAGGGGAGGGTCACACAGATGGTGTCCATTAAATCCCTTCATGAAATTTAAATTCAACAATCACTGTATATGTCAGAAAACTGATTTCTTCTACCCCTGGCACATTTGAGACTAGTGGGATATGAAAGAGTTCATTGTGACTGTTTAACAGTCATTCTAAGAGTCACAGAGCTTTTAAAATCAGATAAAGCTGACGGTAGCACCAGGTCGACACACACTCTTCACAAACAGCAATAAAACAAATCCTTCCCCTTCAAAGGCATGTTGAATTGTTGGGATCAAAATTAGAGAACAATTAATTAATAATTGACTTATTCTGGAATATTTTTATTTTCATTGTTCAGAATTTGATAGAATATCAGCTGTGGCTATACCACTAGCGTGTTTTTTAAAATAACCAAGGTACTTCAACAAAAACCTTTATTTTGTGAAAAAACAGTGAGCAAAATTAGAGAACAGAAACCCCTGTGCCAGAAGAGAAGATTTAAACAATGTTTTTTTAGGGCTATAGGATTCAAAAATTAATAGGAAGTGTAGAGGCCCTTGCATTGAATAACTTTAGCACATTTGCGCCCACAGGACATCACTAGTTTCTCACACTGCTCTGGATTGATCTTGGTCCATTCTTCTTGCAGTCTCTTCCACAGTTTGGTAACTGTAGTGGGTTTCTTAGCCATTACTTTGTCGCCAAGGATTTTCCAGAGATTCTCTATGGGGGTTTAGATCTGGACTCTGGGCTGGCCATTTCAATGTTTCAATATTCTTAGCTTCAGGAACTGCTTAACCCGTTTTGCAGTGTGACAAGGGGCGTTGTCTTGCGTGAAAATTGCGGGCTGATTGGGAGACAATTGCAGTAAAGGAATTGCATATTGCCGAAAGAGGTTCACATAAACATTTGCAATCACCCTGCCATGTAGCTGTACAAGAAGCCCAACTCCTGCTGCAGAAAACATCCCCCAAACCATGACACGTCCCCCTCCAAATTTGACTGACTTCTTTACACACTTTGGGTTAAGTCTTTCCCCAGTTCGAAGCCGAACATAATGTTTCCCATCAGACCCAAATAAATTGAACTTAGTCTCATCACGGAGTGCACTCTGGGCCAGCTCTCCTCTGTCCACACAACATGCTCCTCAGCAAAGGCCAGTCTAGCCTTTTTATTCTTTCTGCTGATGAGAGGTTTGGTCACTGCTGAGTGGGCTTTCAGTCCAAATTGTCTTAAACGGCGAGACACTGTGTGCCGAGACAGATCCTTGCCCTGTTCAGCACTGAACTGACGAGCAATTCCAGCTGCAGTGTTGAACCGATTCCCCATTGAGAGTCTTCGCATAATCCTGTCCTCTCGTGCACTTGTTTTACATGGACGACCAGCCTTTTTGGGGTCATCCCTTTGGCCTTCATCTGGACACAGGGTTTCAGTCACCTTAGAGCGGCCTGTCATCTTGCAAAGTAACTGGGAGAACTGCCAGATAAATAGGGTGTGTCCAACAATTAAGTAAATTGTCACCAGGTGCCAGATTAACACCCATAACTGGGAGGTATCTGAAAGTGTTCTCTAATTTTGATCAGAGCTGTTTTGAAAATTTCTCAATAAAGGTTTTTATATTATGCTTGAGAATATACTTAAATTCTGAAATATGCTCAGAAATCTGCCCTTATATTCATGTTAGCATAACTTCAAATATGTACAAGCAGTGACTTTAAAATTTAGCAAATTATAGGTTCTTCTCTAATTTTGATCTCCACTGTATAACGGTCAGTGTTGTGTCTGAATGCGTTCAGTGCACGATCGTTCATGAACTTGATAATATTTTAGGCGAACGTGAACTGAATGTACTGTATTTCTGCCTGATGAACGTTATTGTGAACACGTTCATTCTGGCGTTTGTGAACGGCGCTCTCTCAAAGTTTAACTTCGTTCAAGAGAGTGCCAGATTTCCATAGAGCCTTCCAGGCGAAAACCCGGCTAAAACACACCGTAAACAGGCCTTAATATGTAGTGGAAAAACACCCCATCTGGCAGCACCAGATTCAGAAAATCTAAATCAGAAAATCCTCTGAACCGATTCAGGCAAGCAGCAGCCCCCGACCATCCGCTGTCCCTCGCCGGACGCATCTCTAGGTGGAGGGACCGCGGTTATGTCTATGTTTATGTCAGACAAAAATGAACCATGCAGTCCCAGAAACAATGGCACTTTCTCCGCTTAACCATGGTTGCATTATTTTATAACTAAACGCATTGTGTGCCTTTGTTTACATTTCAAACTAGAACTTCCTAGAGGAAAGATTTATAATTTAAGATTACTTTTTTTAATTAAAAATATATCAACAGGTACTCTAATGAATTAATTGTTTATTACTACTTATTATTTTGAATCAATATTGAAGCATTTAAATCAATATTGAATCAAATTGATATTGAATAAAATTGCGACCTTAAGAATCGAAATTGAAATCGAATCGTGAGGTTCTTAACAATACCCAGCCCTACTCTGCCTCCATTATTAATACGGCATCTACGTATGATTACTTAAAACAATTTTATGAAAAGGTCAGTGATGATCCAGGTGGGAAAAATCTGAACTTTTTGTGTAAACTTTGCCCGCCGGGTTTCAAGAAGCAACTCCGTACATCAACAACAGCAAACCTTTCAGGGTATGTGCGGGTGAATAAAAAAGCAAAAGACACGGCAACAGCGAGCACAAAACAGATCCTCCACCACCCAAATCGCATCAATGGCGTACAGTAGCAGCTCCACTGTCTTCATCTCTCAGCTGCAGCTGGACAACCAGGTTTTGCAGTATATTGTCAGAGACCTGCAGTTTCAGTGTTAAATCTGATAAAATAATTGCTGTCTGTGGTTCTATATGGGCTGTGGCAATAATTTTGAAAAATAATAGCTCGCAGCAACATATTGAAAAAAAGAACTTTGAACTAGTTCATTTTTGGAACTGTGAACTTAGTCAATTTTTTTAATTATGAACTATGAACTGAACTAGTTCATTTTAAAATTTGTGAACTGAACTTTGAACTAGTTCTTGTAGAAATTGAACTTTCCCAACACTGATAACGGTGACACACAAACTGCAGCATTGACCAAGCATTTCATTCTTACAGTAAAATGACAATGCAAGTAAGTAAAAAGTGAGAATTGATGTCATGCAGTCATATATCTTTAGAAATACCATAAAGCGAATTAACCATTAACCACCAAAACAACAGTGAAGAAGCCTGTACTTCATATGCTTAACATTTCCTGTTAATGACATCCTGTTCCCCGAATAAAACCTGTGCCATTTCAAGATTTGATGCTGATCAAGCTGTAACATGACATGATAAAGATTTGACAGATTGATAAGAGCTTCAATTGGCAGCTAAGACACAGGAGGACTGGCGCGATGGGTTCAGTTTCCCAGATAACACGTGAGGTTTCATACTCTCTCACCATGCTCAGCATATCCGCTGGCTACAAACAGAAAGTACTCTTGATCCAGATCATAGCGGGCTGCTTCCTGATTGGCCAGTTTGACTGGTCTTCGGAACCTGCACTGAATCACTCCGTCTGCCAGCCGCCATAACACAGAAGAGAGAGCAGACTGCGAACACACACAGAAATCCATTACATTATAATCTGTCACAATTTAGCGATGGGAGATTTGGTGAAACACGCATATCTGCTGTCTCTGTAGGAAGATGGATATCACTCTCATGTTTGTGCATTAAGTACAAAGTCAGACTCCTGATGTGGTTAGCTGAGCGTGATGGTCCAAAATGTGGCAATAGAGTGGTGAAGTGATGACCCCAGGGGCGGTCCTAGACCATTTGGTGCCCTTGGCGAGCTTTCCTGATAGCGCCCCAACCCCACAAGAAAAGACCAAAAACCATGTAAAATGAATTGCTCAATTATTTAAACAATGATAATCCAAGCAATAAAACAATATGTGCAAATAAATAAACCTGTTCAATAATAAATACACAAAAAGGAAATATGATATCAGGTGGTACATGATACAGCCCTCTCCAAACCAACTCTGTTCTCATTAAGTTTGTTACATGAAGAGGCCAGTCAGCAGGATCAGCTGAAGGTGAATTGCCAGTGTTTGCTGCATCTAGAGGGCACATGAAGCACACTTTCTCACCTTGTATTCAAGATAACATTCATCATTCATCAGGCACACACCTGAGGCACACCAAGTGTGGAATCAGTGGTGCAATCAAGATGAACAGCTTGCACTCACCTGAACATTCGGGCTCAGTGGTTAGGGGCAGGGTAAGGTTGGCAGGAAGAGCAGCATTCTCTTGAAGTGTCTCCTCTGGTGGCTTGAGGTCCATAAACAGAGAGAGAACACACAAGAGCAAATACATTGACTAGATGAGACATGGCACAACATATTGATATTTTCACATAAATCAATACATTTTTATCATCACAAACATTCACTGACACATTAAACTCACCTGAGGAAACTGGAGCAGCTGAGGTGCATGGCTCTTCCTGGTCTGATGATTCAACTGCAGGTGGTCCTAAATATTTTAATAGTGAATCTAAAATGATATAACAGACAAGTGTCTTATCAACGTGGAATAAATCATTTCCATTTTTTAAATGATATTATTATTATTATTATTATCATTATTATTACTGCATTATTATTAAGTTGCTAAGCATTTTAATTTTGACATTCATTTTTATATAAATTCACTTAGTCCCATATGCTCACAGGTCTATGTGCATACCTCTCTGTATAAACATAACTCTACCTGTATATATAATTTATTATTATTATGCGCAACTTTTTTGATACAATATTCCATCAGTATGCAACTTATACTTATCTCTGTTCATCAGTATATAATATATGCTCATCTTTTGCACCTCTATCTATTGACAGTAAAGTTCAAAGTAATCCAAAACTAAATCTAATCTAATTTTGCTATATGGACAGCAATAATAGACTTTTCACATCCTCTCAATTTTTAATTTCATAGCACACAATGAGATGCAAAGTGCTATTAACTGCAGCTAGCGTCAACTTTTATAGTGTTTTTCTCGAAAAACAACCAGCCAGCCAAGGGCAGCAGTCTGAACCAGTCTTATGACTGTCTTATTATGACAATTTTGACTGCATGTTAATAACGACCTAACCTAGCTGAATGAAGCGGAAAGTCACACACCCTTATTGCCACTTAAATTAGAAAACACTTAGATTTAAAAACAATAACAGAAAAAAATAAACAGCAAATAAAATCAAGAGAAGAAAATCAAAAGAACCCAACCCTCCCACCCCCACAGACATGCAGAGACATACACAAATACATACACACTCATACACACGCTCACACATACGCACGCAGACACACAGACACACACACTCTCACCCACACGTACACTAGCTGTCACTAAAGATGCATGGCTCGGCAGCGGGACCTGAGGCAAGAGGAAGCTACCTTTGGGGGGCCAACCACACTGAGAGAGATCCCGGTCCAAGGCTGCAGGGAGCGCTGCCACAGAGACCACACCAACCCGGGCAGACAGGAGGCCCCGCATCAGGGTGCAGAGCCTTCTAGCCACCCAGGCCGAAACCGTCCATGGGACAGCACCCCCAGCAGCCAGACCAGGGACAACTCCCAGTCTGGTTGGCCCCACATGAGGAAACACTAGAGATTAAAAACTGACAGACTAAAACAATAAAATACAGCAAAAAGCATTGAGGCTAAAATCATGAGGGACTAAAACATAAAAGCATAGTGGCTAAAAACACAAGGGACCAAAACATAAAAGCAAAGAGGCCAAAAACGTGAAAGATTAAAACAGTAAAAAAGGATAAAGGACACAAGTTCTCTGATTAGCACAGCATAAAATTAATTAAAAAAGAATTTAAAAATCAATTAAAGCCTGGTTAAAAAGGTGGGTCTTGAGCCTCTTTTTCAAAACCTCAACAGTCTCTGCCACCCACCTAAAAGCCGCCTCCCTGTGCTTTTTTTAACTAACCTGTGGTATGGTCAAAAGGCCAGTGCCAGGGGACCTCAGGGTCCACGGGGGCTGACAGAGTAAAAGCAGGTCAGATAAGTAAGAAGGCCCAAGATCGTTAAGACACTTAAAAAAATAGTAAAAGAACCTTAAAATCAATCCTGAACAGCACAGGGAGCCAATTCAGCGACTATAAAGCCGGTGTAATGTGCTCCCGCCCTCTGGTCCTTGTCAGCACTGGTGCAGCTGAGTTTTGTAATAATTGGCCAGTGAGCAAGGCATTACAGTAGTCTAAGCGACAGGAGATAAACGCATGCATCAGCACCTCCGTGCTGGCCTGAGAGAGAAACGGGCGGACTCTGGCTATATTCTTAAGATGGTAAAAACCTCTCTTTGTTATATTTTTGATGTGTGGAATAAAACTGAGCTCAGAGTCAAAAATCACACCCAGATTTTTTACAGATTGTGATGGTTTAAAATCCTTTAACTTTGGTAAAAGTTTCTCTTTCTGGCCTTCAGGACCAATGAGTAAAACCTCTGTTTTGTCTCTCCAGTGTTTCCTTGGGAAAAATCAATGATCCAGGTGTGTCGACCTTTAAAATCTGTTGAGGTAAAAGACTCGATCTGATGTCACTGATTTTACTTCTGAAGTGGTCTGCAAAGTCCTCGCAAAGGGTGTCAGTTGGTGTTTTGGAGGACCTATTAAATTTGATGTTTGTTAAAAGGTCAATTGTGGAGAAGAGGAATTTTTGGTTGTTTTTATGTTTGTTGATGGATTTGGAAATGGGAGATTCTTGCCTGTTTGACTGTGTTATTATAGGTTTTGAGGTGTCCACGTAAAATTTCATAGTGAACTATTAACTGTTAGTGTAGGTCTTGTAATAATTGTTTTTATTAAAAATGGCACCACTGAGTCCAGCGTTGATTTCATTTTATGGTTAAAACGGTCAACAATAAAATCGCAATGGTGCTGGTAAAATTTCTGCAGGAGTGTTCTGTAAAATCTGGATAAAATTTGCAGCCACTTCAGAAGTTAGGTAGCGTTTCCTCACTGTTCTCACTATGGCCTCCCGCTGGTTAAAACTGGTGATTGTAAAAAAACACACAAAAGTGGTCAGACACAGCCAGGTCCACAACAGAGGGTCGGCTGTGTGACATGTTGATTAAAATCTAGCCAATGTAGAAGGTTTAAAAATTCTCTCAACATTGGATCTGAGGAATTATCTATGTGTAAATTAAAATCACCGGTTATTAATATTCGGTTATAATTGCTATTGGTAACTGATAGTAGGTCTGAGAATTCACTGTAAAAAGAGGTGGAATAGCGGGGTGGTCTGTAGACTGTCATACAGAGGATGGGGGGGCTGCTAAAAACAAAGGCATGGTACTCAAATGATAAATATTTGTTAAAAAAGACTTCATTTGACAACATGGTGTCTTTAGTGATTGATGCAGTTCTGCCTCCCTTTTATCCCCCTCTAGTAGAAAATAAAAAGTTAAAATTTGATGGGGCCTCAGTGAGAACAACAGGTGCATCAGTGCCAAGCCATGTCTCTGTAAAGAGAATACTGTCTTACATCATTTATGATAAAGGATTTGTTTAAAAGACAGTGCACGTTCAGCACAACCATTTTAATGTCTGTGCTGAACGTGCACTCATCATGTCTTTCTAAAGGAATGTTAGAAACACAGTTTGGTATAAAACAGTCCTGGGTCTAATTTGTCTGTGTGTAAGTCTGGTTTCAATTGTGTGGATGTTGTCCTGTGCCTCCGGGGCGACTGAACGGGGGGCGTGTATAGTGTAGAAAGGGGAGGGTGAAGGTGAGTGAGGGGCAGAGGGTCTGTGTGCATGTGTATCAACAGTGAGTCAGCAGGTGGGTGTGGTGCAGGAACGGACAGTCAGGTCAATGTTGACAGATAAAAGCCGTGATCCCTCCTGGTTTGGGTGGAGGCTGTCCCTTTAAAAAGGCTAGGCCTGTTTAAAAACACTGCAAAATTGTCAAAGAACAGGATACTTTTTGTCAGGCAGTATCCCTTCAGCCACAGATGCAGCTGACGAAGGCGGCTGGTGGTGACGTCACCATACCAAGGTGGGGGAAGAGGGCCGGCGATAATTAGCCGCTTCCCCGTGTCCAGCAGGCGATCCACAAGGGAGAGTACCTGCGACTGCTGATTTTTGAGGTTGTTGATGCCGGCCTCCAGGACCAGCGTGGAGGCCGAGCTGTGCTGAGCACTCAGCTGGAGGGCAGAGGATGCGACCTCCTTGACGCTGGCTCCAGGGTGGCAAGAGGTCCGTCCACCGTGCGCTGCCACATGCCTGACCATGGAGGTCCCGACAACTAGCACAGAGGGGGTGCGCCGCTCCACTGTCTGCCTGGAGGTGCGGCGGAGGCAGGATGGAGCCTGAGGTTCGGGTTTATGGCGCCTGGTCGCGGTTTCTCCTGGCCGAGATGGAGGGGAGGGATCGGGCTGGACGGGTGGATCCCACATCCTGGACTGACGAGAGCCACGACTAGCTGGATGGGCAGGTCCCGAGCCGGACAAAGCACCCACGGGCGGGAAATCCTGCAAGCTTAAGATGTCAAACCTGTTATCCAGTGGCAGATCCAGAGGCGGAGGAGGAGGAGATCGACGAGCCCCAGTGCCCCTGTGTACCGCTGACCTGGGTTCCCCCCGCCTGAGTGGAGTTGAGCTCACCGAAGCCTCCACTCCATCCTCCCGTATGAAGCACAGTGGGTCCGCGGGACGTAGGCAGGAGGTGGAGGGTGCCGATGACTTGGGCTTGGCTCCCTGGCGGTGCCAACGGGACTCGGCTTGTGCTGGTGCCGGAGTTTCATTGGTGATCAAGCCGGTCCACGGCAAGGTGGTGTTGTCCATGGTCGTCATGCTCCGGACACCAGCGCCGGATGTCCTCGGGATGGAGATATCCATAAGGATGTTGTCCTTCTCCTAGAGGTCAGCCTTCAGACCAGAGAGATGTTGTCCCTCAGTTTTGAGAGGGTTGGGAGGCAGGACTCGCAAACCACCCACATACCTGCAGCCGGCAAGGAGATTAAGCGTCTGGTAAGCAGCTCCCAGAGCTACCTGTGGTTAGCTGTTTAGCTAGTCAGCTAATGTTAGCTAGGTTGATGTCGGTAGACAGTGCACAATAGTCAGGAGTGTTCTATCCTGACTAAACAAACTTTTGCGCTCTGTGTCACTGTTGTCAGAAATAATTAAAACCAGATGAATCCAAATTAAAAACTAGAAACTCAACACACTCAGCAGTCAGCACACGGGAGTAAACACATGATGCTACTGCTAGCTTAGCTAGCATGATTATTTCATGAATAATCAAAAAGACATACCTTTCTCCTTTGCACGTTTCTCCCGCTCTTCTTCTCTGCGCTGAAGAAAATGCGCTCCAGATGGCTTTTCCCATTTCAGACTGTAGCTGTGACCTGTCGACACACAGCCGACCGGCCAACTGCGTATCAGTGTGCGCTAGGGGTGTGCAAAGCAGCTGGTATTTGTATCTGTATTTGTATTTGTTGAGGGGGGAAAAGTATTTGTATTTGTATTGGAGTTTGTATGCTTTGCAGTGGGGTGCTTGGGTTGGGTGGATAAGCCTGTTTTGCATTAAATGCAGCTAATATAGGTGATTGAAACTGACTTGCAGGGGCAGAACATGGCTTTGATGATGAATTGGTGCTGGTGGGGGGATTGGTGCTTGTGGGGGGGGTTGGCAGACAGTACCGGGAGAGGATGCTTTAAGTGCATGTGATTATGCATAGCAGATGTTGACAGATGTTTGATATCTCTGCCTCTGCTGATTTGACTTTTGGACACATTACATATCACTTTGGTTTTATCTGCAGCACTGACTGTAAAATGCTTCCACACAGAACTTGAGCAAGTTTTTTTGGCTGGTGGAGGACCAAGAGATGGCTCAGCAGCAGCCACACTCTTTTCTATTTGGTTGCCCAAATCCATGTGGGGAGTTTCAGCTAAGTTAATGAGTGACGGGAAGCTATGCTAAGGTTAACTAGCCTAAAGCCTACATCTTGCTGTCTGCAAAAGACAGAGTAACTTAAACGTACCAAATGACTCCCACAAGTGCATACAATTCGACACAACTAGCCTTGCTTTAACCTTTTAACCTGTCAACGGCCTATTGTCTAAATTACCGAGCTAACAGAGCTACGTAAACAGAGCAAACATGAGAGCACCTGACTGCAGACGACAATACTAATGCAGCGTAATGGAATAATCTCCCGATCAAACTCCGCTTCCCGAAAGTTATAAACTGCCTCCGGAACCCAGTTAAGGTACAAAAATCTATTTAAAAAAAATAGTGATCCAGTTAAGTCTTTTTTCGCTCAGCCAAGCCTTCTCTGTTGCTGTGTGGAGCAGCATGTGTCAGTCACCTCTTTTACCCCCGACTCCTGAATTTCACACACACACTCATCCGGGCATGCACTGCTGTCTCATGAGGAAACGCAGCTTTTTGATATGTTTTTCTTGTTCCCAAATACAAATATTTTTTAAAGTATTTGTTCGAAATAAGTATTCGTAAAAAGCACGTTATTTGTGCCTTTCCAAATACCGTATTTGGGTTCGGCTCCACACCCTAGTGTGCGCGCTAGCATGTTGTGACCGTGACGTGTAACAGCTGAAGGGGCTGTACGTCAGAATCATCATTTCCTTTACTTACTTTACTTTAATTTATTTTTTAAGTCAAAGTATTGTTGTAGATAGAGGGATGGCACAAACTGTAGAAAAGACTAGACATTATAATTTTAATTATATTTTTTTCTCGCCGCATATTTGACGCACCTCACTAGGTGGCGCCCTAGGCAAGCACCTATGTCGCCTGTAGGAAGGACCGCCATTGGATGACCAGGAAGTTAATATCACCTTGGTTCCCTCAACAAGAAGCCTATGAGATTATTGAATTGGATTTGAATTGTTACAGAAAATAATCGTTGTGACAAACAAGTTTCTGATCCTTCCAGGTTCTGTTCATCAACATAATCTCCACAGATGAACACCAGTTTGTGATGTTAAGCTAAATGAAATGTGTAGCAGTAAGAATCTAATGTTAGGCTACAAACTACTACTTTTAGGCTGCAAACAGATTTTCTATAAACTGATCAATGTACAAGTTGTAAAGTCAGAGTTAGAATAGTTTGTAACTGAAGTGGGCCTGTAAAGATGGACTTGTGAGTAGATGAGTCTCCGTGTTTGCTGTGAGGACGTTTAATGTCCCCGACAACCTCTGTAGTCTCATTTAGACACTTGGGTCGCGCTTCATTTTACAGTACATTAATAAGATGTAGCAAGCCGTACTTTGTATGAAATTAGACAAAAACAATACGCTAATAAGAAGTACCAAGCCCTACTTTGTAAGAAATAAGACAAAACAATACGATAATAAGACCTAACAAGCCCTACTTTGTCTCAAATTAGACAACTTGAAATAATGTAGTCTTCATTAGACAATAAAGTTATACTGTAATTAGACACCATATAGCCTACCCAAATTATGCTGTAATCAGAAACTGCATATAAAGTCTTATTACTTAAAATATAGGCTACGACACTAGACACTATTATACCAAATTATACAGTAATTACAAACCAAATTGGAGATCATAATACACTATTAGTTTACAAGATCTTAGTCTAATTAGAAATCACACACGATGCCATATCAGATACAAAATATGCTAGTTAGCCGCTATTCTACGCTCACTGACAAATTATACATTTCATACTACCTACATCGGTCTTTAGCTTAATTAGACAAATGTATTGCCATATCATATTGGGCATGGCCTTTATAATAGTTGGACAAAACACAGAGTTCAGAGGAAAATAAATTTATTTGAGCTTTATTTACCATAGTTTCACTTTCTTACAGAGTCATTTATTGATCATTAGAACAAAACAGTACCTTAACACATCGGTTCACAAATCACATCGGTTCACATCTGGTCGCTACTACACACGTCCCTGGTAACCTGGATGTTCCCTGGAGTCTTGTGGAGTTTGTAGGTGGCTTCCTCAACACTCTACTCCCATAGTTAAGACATCAGGTCATTTAAAGCCACTATCACTATCCAACCCTAGCAACGTTAGACCAGCTATTGAAGCTACCAGGACATTGCATCTTTATTTCCCACTGTTAGACCCTTATTACAGTCCTATTATATATAGATGGTAATTTGTGGCACATTACAACAGAACTGTACTGTAAATTAAGTGAAGACCTTCTCACTTTTAGACCCTTATTACAGTCTTACTATACTTACTTAGATGGTAATTTGTGGCACATTACAACAAAACTGTAAAATAAAATGGTCCTTCTCACTGTTAGACCCTTGTTACAGTCTTATTACACTTACTTAGAGCTGTGCGATATTACGATATATATTGTAGTGCGATATAAAAATGTCTACCGTAGGATACAACCCTCTGTCGTTTATATCATAATTTCAACGTGTAGGCTACTTGTTTAGCACTGTTGCTACACTAACGTACACTACGGTTGTGATTTAATACGGCGTGTAAAGCACAACTCAACGTCGAAATGACTGTTGGATATCTTATTATTACACTTACTTATAGGATAATTTGTGGCACATTAGAACAGAACTGTACTGTAAAATAAAGTGGTCCTTCTCACTGTTAGCCCCTTATTACAGTCTTATTACACTTACTTATAGGATAATTTGTGGCACATTACAACAGAACTGTACTGTAAAGTAAATGAATAAATAATAAATATATATATATATTTATATATTATATATATATATATATATATATATATATATATATATATATATATATAATATTAAATAAATAAAGATGCAATGTCCTGGCAGCTTCAATAGCTCGTCTAATGTTATTGTTGACATGGCTTTAAATTATCTGATGTCTTAACTATGGGAGTAGAGCATCGACGAAGCCACCTACGAACTCCACAAGACTCCAGGGAAAATCCTGGTTACCAGGGACGTGTGTAGTAGCGACCAGATGTGAACCGATGTGGTTTGACTATAAGTTAAGGTACTGTTTTGTTCTAATGATTGTCAGAATAGTTGAGATCCATTTACTCCTGTCTAATATAAATGCCAGTATGCACACACACACGGAGACAGCGTCAGGAAAGTTGGGATTCATACACTCCTATTATATTATAATAATAATATATAATAATATAATTATGTTATATTAACATTAATATAGATACTCTCTGCTCCAACATTAACAATATCCTGCCCCCGGACCATCTTTCCACCCCTGATGAACTTGTTACCCACTACAATAACAGTCTCGATATCCTCAACTCTCTTGCTCCAGTCAAAACACGGTCTGTTTCCTTCTCCACAACTGCCCCTTGGTATACCCCTCACCTCCGCGCCATGAAAGCTAAAGGACGCCAACTCGAACGACTCTACAAAAAAACAGGACTCACTATTCGCAAAGAAATGCACATAACCCACATACTCCATTACAAGGACTCAATTACTCAAGCAAAAACAAACCACTACTCCAGTCTAATCATTTCCAAAGATGGAAACACCAAATCACTGTTCGCATTACTTCACAAAATTCTCCAACCCCCCGACTCCCTACCTCCCCACCTACACTCAGTTGACATCTGTAACTCCCTAATGCGGTTTTTTAATGATAAAATTTCCAACATCCACCAACACTCACACTCAGGTTCACACCCTCTCCCCTCATCTCCACCCCCACAGCACTGTCGGCACTTTTCCAGTTTCCAACTCCCGAATGGCTTTTTAATATCTGACCTCATCCGCAAATCAAACCCTCCATCTCTCAGCTTGATCCAATCCCCACCACCCTGGTCAAATCTTGCCTCCCATCTGTGCTTCCCCTCATCTCTGCCATCATTCACTCTTCACTCACCACTGGAATTGTTCCTCCATCCCTCAAAACTGCAGCCATCACCCCTATCACGGTTGCTATGGCGCCGTACTAGGTGGCAGCCTGTAACAGCAGCTCCCGTGGGTTTTTAAGTTTTTTCATAGTTTTTGTTGTATTTCTGTACTGATTTTCACAGAACTTTTGGCAACTCTTCTCCAGAGAGTGAGAGAAGACGAACACCTTTCTTTTTTTAAACTTTTACGGCACTATTTTTTGTGATGGTTTTGCCAGCCCTAGCAACGGAGGGTCAGGAGCGCATCACTGAGCGCATTGTTTACACACGCGACCAGCTGATTGCGCTGTGTGAACCTGCACTGCTGCCCGGAACCAGGCCTGAGGTCCTGAAGGAGCTGCGGAGGAGACGCCGTGGCTGCAGAGCTGGAGTCAAACGGAGGGTGAAGAGGAGGAGACACAGACCGGCTGTACCGGCGATCGTCATGGGAAACGTGAGGTCTCTGGGGAACAAGACGGACGAGCTCGCCGCGCTGATAAAGGCTCAGAGTGAATATCGTGAATGCAGTGTGTTGTGTTTCACGGAGACATGGCTTCACTCAAACATCCCGGACCACAGCGTGGCGATTCCCGGCTTCAGCACTGTTCGGGGGGACAGGGACGTGACAAGTAGCGGAAAGAAGAAAGGAGGAGGGATTGCACTGTATGTGAGTGAGAGGTGGTGTAATCCCGGACATGTTCACGTGAAGAAACGTCTCTGTACCCCGGACATTGAACTGTTGACTGTGGGGATGAGGCCTTATTATTTGCCCCGGGAATTCACGTCCACCGTCATTATCGGTGTGTACGTTCCTCCTTCAGCTGATGCAGCGCTGGCCTGTGACGTCATCCACTCCGCTGTTGCCCAGATACAGACACAGCATCCTAATGCATTTATTGTCATCACTGGGGATTTTAATCACATCTCACTGGACAAAACCCTTCCAACATTTCACCAGTATGTTGACTGCCCCACCAGAGACTGTAACACACTAAATCTGTTGTATGCAAATGCTAAGGATGCATACAGTCCCACAGCCCTCCCCCCTCTTGGAAGATCTGACCACAACCTGGTTCTGCTGACCCCTAAGTATATGCCTCTTGTTCAGCGGCAGCCTGTCCACACTAGGAGCGTGAGGAGGTGGACTCAGGAGGCTGCTGACGCACTACAGGACTGCTTTGAGTCGACAGACTGGGATGCACTTGTTGAGCCACATGGAGAGGATCTCGACAGCATGACCGACTGCATCACTGAATACATCAGGTTCTGTGAACACACCACCATGCCAACCCGGACTGTACGCTGCTTCCCTAATAATAAGCCGTGGATCACCACTGACCTGAAAGTCCTTCTTAACAAGAAGAAGAGGGCGTTCAGGTCTGGAGACAGGGAAGAACTGAGGAGAGTGCAGCATGAACTCAGGGATATGCTGAGGGCCTGTAAAGACGCCTACAGGAGGAAGCTGGAGGCCAAACTCCAGCAGAACAATGTGAGGGATGTGTGGACTGGTATGAAGCAGATCACTGGGTGTAAGGTGAGCGGCAGACAGTCATTGGGCAGCCTGGAGAGGGCAAACGAGCTGAACAGATTCTTCAATAGGTTCAGCTCACAGCCTTCTGTCGTCTCCCTGACACCTCCAGACCCCCACACACCCTCCCTGCCCCAAATGCTTCCTCCCCTCCCCCCTCACTCCCCTGCTGTGAGCTCTCCTGTGCAGCACCTCTCCTCCTCCTCCTCCTCCACCTCCTCCTCCTCCACCTTCACCTCCTCCTCCACCTCCTCGTCCTCCACTGAAGACACCGGCAGCCTCCCCCGCATGACTGTGACTGCAGGCCAGGTTAGGAGACAGCTGGAGAGACTCCACCAGCAGAAGGCTGCAGGCCCTGACGGTATCAGCCCCAGGATCCTGAAGACATGTGCCAGCCAGCTGTCTCCTGTCCTACAACACCTCTACAACCTGAGCCTGGGTCAGGAGAGAATACCGGTGCTTTGGAAGACTTCCTGCCTGGTTCCTGTTCCAAAGAAGTCGACACCATCAGACCTCAATGACTATCGACCAGTGGCCCTCACATCTTACGTCATGAAGGTGCTGGAGAGACTGGTTTTGGCCAACCTGAGGCCGCAGGTGAGAGCCCTGCTAGACCCTCTGCAATTTGCTTACCAGCCCCACTTGGGAGTTGATGACGCTGTCATCTACCTGCTGCAACGAGCCCATTCGCACCTGGATGGTGGAGGAGGCACTGTGAGAATCACATTCTTTGATTTCTCTAGTGCTTTTAACACCATTCAGCCACTGCTACTGGGGGAGAAGTTGCGGGTGATGAGTGTAGACGACACAATGATCTCCTGGATTACTGACTACCTGACAGGCAGGCCACAGTTTGTCCGTATGGGCAGTGTTCTGTCTGATGCGGTGGTTAGTGATACAGGAGCTCCACAGGGGACTGTACTGTCTCCTTTCCTGTTCACCTTATACACCACTGACTTTCAGTACAACACCGGGTCGTGTCACCTGCAAAAGTTTTCTGACGACTCGGCTGTTGTTGGGTGTATAAGTGAGGGACAGGAGGAGGAGTACAGGGCACTGGTGGACAACTTTGTGGAGTGGACTGGACAGAATCACCTGCGGCTGAACATCAGCAAGACCAGAGAGATGGTGATAGATTTCAGGAAGAAGAGGAAGACGGCTTTCCAACCTCTGTGCATTCTGGGAAAGGATGTGGAGGTAGTCGAGGATTACAAGTACCTGGGTGTTACCATCAACCACAGACTGGACTGGAGATCTAACACTGAAGCTGTTTACAAGAAGGGGATGAGCAGACTTTACTTCCTGAGGAAGCTGAGATCCTTCAATGTGTGCAGCAAGATGTTGGAGATCTTTTATCAGTCTGTGGTGGCCAGTGTACTTTTCTTTGCTGTGGTTTGTTGGGGAAGCAGCATCGGAGCCAGCGACACCAACAGACTCAACAAACTGATCAGGAAGGCTGGCTCTGTGATTGGCTGCAAACAGGACACTCTGGAGGCTGTGGTGGAGAGGAGGACACTGAAAAAACTGTTATCCATCATGGATAATCCTCTCCACCCTCTCCAACTCACACTGGTCAGACAGCGGAGCACCTTCTCCGGTAGACTGCTTCAGCTTCGCTGTCGTAGCAATAGATACAAGAAATCTTTCCTGCCACAATCCATCACTTTATACAACAACTCTCTCACCTCTGCCTGACAGAGAACTCTGGTCTCTCTACTGTTTTGTTGTATATATTATTATTGTTATAGTATATTTTGCATATTTTGTTTTGTTGTATATATTATTATTGTTTACTGTTTATAGCACACTGTGCACTGTATATATACACTATGTATATATTGGATTCTATTTATGTATGAAATGTTTTATTTGCGGACCCACTACTTCTGTAACAAAATAATTCCCCAGTCTGGGATCATTAAAGTAATTCTATCTATCTATCTATCTATTTATATCTATCCTGAAAAACCCTGGCTCAGATCCTAATAATTACAATAATCTCCGCCCCATATCCAACTTACCTTTCATATCCAAAATCCTTGAAAAATAAAAATCACTAATGACCTCCTTATTGCAGCTGATTCCGGGTTCTCTCTCCATTCTCATCCTCCTTGACCTTAGTGCAGCATTTGACACCATCTCCCACCCTATCCTTCTCAGCAGACTCTCCTCCATCGGCATCACTCACACCCCCCTTCAATGGTTCCACTCCTATCTCTCAGGTCGTACTCAGTTCATCCAGCTCAAATCCTTTAAATCCGACCCCTCCCCAGTCACTACAGGTGTGCCCCAGGGCTCTGTCCTGGGCCCCCTCCTCTTCATCATTTATCTCCTCCCCCTTGGCACCATTTTCCGTAAATTCAACATTCAATACCACTGCTATGCTGATGACACCTAGCTCTACCTCTCTAGTAAACCAAACTCCACACTCCCACCCTCTTCCCTTACCGCCTGCTTATCAGAAATTAAATCCTGGTTCACTTCAAACTTCCTGAAATTAAACAGTGATAAAACTGAAATTCTTTTAATTGGCACCCAATCTACACTATCCAAAGTTGACCGTTTCCCCATTCTCATCGACAGCTCCTCAGTTTTCCCCTCCCCTCAGGTTAAGAGTCTGGGTGTCATCCTCGACAGTACTCTATCCTTCAAATCCCACATCAATAACACACTCGTTCTGCCTACTACCACCTACGAAATATCAACCGACTCCGTCCCTCCCTCACCCCCAGCACTGCCTCCATCCTTGTCCACAGTCTTGTCACCTCCCGTTTAGATTACTGCAACTCTATTCTTCTCGGTCTCCCTAACAAGTCCCTCCATAAGCTCCAACTGGTTCAAAATTCTGCTGCACGAATCATCACCAAAACCCCTTCTTCCCACCACATTACCCCTGTCCTACAGCAGCTTCACTGGCTCCCGATCAAACAAAGAATTCAATTCAAAATCCTTCCGTACACTTTCAAAGCTATTCACAACCTCGCCCTCCTTATTTGTCTGATCTCCTTCGCATCTCCAATCCAGCACGCTCCCTCAGATCCTCCTCTTCCCTCCGCCTCACTATCCCCCCTGTACACCTCTGCACCATGGGGAGCCAAGCTTTCAGTCACTCTGCTCCCCAGCTCTGGAACTCCTTACCACCCAACATCTGTAATACCAACTCCCTCCCTGTTTTCAAAACCAGACTCAAAACCCACCTGTTTAAAATTGCCTATTCACTCCCCCCCTAGCTGTTACACCGCCCTACCTCTATTGTTGTTCTATTAAATTGTTGCACACTGTATGTTCACTGATATTTTGAAATGTTGTTAATTGTATGGTTTTCTTTCTTTGTATTTGGATTTTTGAATGTTGTTTTATTGAATGTTTTAAATTGATATTTTTTTATTTTTATTTTTTTATCCATTGTTTTTTTTTTCTGATGTCCCTCTGTAAAGTGTCCTTGAGTGTCCTGAAAGGTGCTTTGTAAATAAAATGTATTGTTATTATTACTCCTGCCAGACACAAATACAAGAAATGGACATTATACTTAGTCCTGAAATGATTCTGAAATATATCAAAACTTTGCTTGCTGCATTGTGTTTGTCAATAAATTCATTGGAAAGTGTTAAACCATTACATTAAAGGTATGGTGAAATAGGAAGTGAAGAGGAAATGGCGACACGGGGTGTCTGTGAAAAAGAGGAAGTGTTACACTCAAGGTTCTGTCTGTCATTCTGTCTCTGATGATCATTTTTGACTTAGTATTAACTTTGCAAAGTTAAAGGAGGTGTAAGGTGTAACCATGATGTATTGAAGTTTAGAGATCTAATGAAAATCAGTAAAGAAACGGTGTTGAGCTGAGGCCATGAGAAAGTGCTAAAGAACTGGTCAGGTCAACGTGAGGCCAAGAGGATGTGTCGAAATCTGATCACGCTTTGGGCACGGGCACAGACCATGACCAAGGCGTGTTGAATCATTATGAAATCGTCAGCCGTCATCAAGGGACTATTAGTCATTGAACGGAGAGATGGTGGGAAAATGTCCTAATAAGGACACAAAACCAAGCCAGTGTCCGAAGCAAGAGTGTATATAACCTGAGGAGCACGGACTAAAGTTCGTTCTTCCACTCGCTCAAGCCTTGAAGAAACACCTGAGACTGAGAATGTGAGCAGCCTTAACATTGCAGAAAGGACTTCAAGAAATCTTCAGCAGAAACAGACCAAGGAATTAAGAGCACAACGGATTAACCATTTTTGCCAACATGCTGTGGATTACAATTTGGATATTGGAGTACTTTTGTTCACTCTGCTGGAGTGAAGTTTGGACTTTGAGGAAGTTATGAGACCTCGGCCGGGGTTGTGATTTGCCTCAGGGACTTGGACTTTCAGCAGGAAGGGAAAGGCAAGCCATGGAAAGACCTGACCCTCTCCATCTCACCTAAATATAAGTATTTCTAACCAGGTCTCTGCTCTTTAAGATTAATTTGTCAGTTACAGTATTGTGATCTATCAATAACGATTTTTGACAATGATTGATAGTAATTGAAATAAGTATTGCGCTTTATGCTTTGCCCTTGCTTTAGTCTATGCAATAAAACCTACATAATATAGTTAAAGTTAAAGTTGTGGATTGATTTTGATTTGATTGATTTTATGTCTCTTTGATTGGAAGTAAAAGTCAGGTGTTAAGTGTGCATAATATCTTAAAGGTTCTTAAGGGTTACTCTAGCCCACCAAATTGAAACAGTCCCTTAGGGTTTACCAAAAGCCCTTAAAATCCAAGCTAACACCATACCAAGTGCCCAGATCATTTAGAGGAGAGCTGCCATAACAGGCGTGGCTGGTGGCCGTATCTGACTCAAGAGCTATTCATGTCAGCTGCCAAACCAGAGGAAGCAGGGTAGACGTTCGGATTCAGGCAGTTAGAAGCTAGGCGAGTCTCCTCACCACCAGCTTAAGAAATCCCTATTTAAATTGCCAGTTTTTAAGAAACCTCTTGCAATTAGGGATCTAACCCTTTAAACGGAGAGCTGGTTGAGTACCCCCTGCAGGGGTTAAACTCGGGATCTAACACATGATCAATAAATGGCACTGTAAGAAAGTGAAACTATGGTAAATAAAGCTCAAATAAATGTATTTTCCTCTGAACTCTGTGTTTTGTCCAGCTATTATAAAGGCCATGCCCAATATGATATGGCAGTACATTTGTCTAATTAAGCTATAGACCGAAGTAGGTAGCATGAAATGCATAATTTGCCAGTGAGGGTAGAATAGCGTCTAACTAGCATATTTTCTATCTGATATGGCATCGTGTATGATTTCTAATTAGACTAAGATCTTGTAAAATGGTGTCTAATAGTGTATTAGGATCTCCGATTTGGTTTGTAATAACAGTATAATTTGGCATAATAGTGTCTAAGTATAGTAGCCTATATTTTAGGTAATAAGATTTTATATGCGGTTTCTGATTACAGCATAATTTGGGTAGTCTATATGTTGCTAAGTACAGTATAACTTCTTTTTTTGTTGTCTAATGAAGACTACATTATTTCTAGTTGACTTTATAATTCAACTTTATAATTATGATTAAACTGTGGGACATTTAATGATGGATCTTATGTTGGAGAATTAAACATGTAAATAATTTAAGCTTGTCTGAACCACAGATCTTATTTAGGACATTTCACCAAAATCTATTCACAAAACATGTTGTCTTTGAGACAAGGGGACTGGAAGTTAAAAAATAATACCTTACCTCCTTGATCACACTACAGGGAGATCAACTGGCAGAAATGGAATACAATATTTAAAACCATGTTTTTGTTAATGTATAATCACCTGACAGTCAGAATCGTTGTTTTAAATTTCCTCAGAATCAACCTTCACCGACCCACTCTACAGTCGTTGTTGCAGTGTCATGTTTCTACAGTAGCCCAGAACAAACAAACCAAACACTAATTCTACTAACTGGTGACAGCCTCTCACCTTGTTTATGTCATGGTTACTGTGGATTCTAACATTACTGGCCTGATGGTTTCAAAAACTTTCACAGATCCATCTGGAAAGGTTCTGCTAGAAACTGTTTGGAAAAACTGTTTGCAACCTCAGTGTTGGACAGTGTTTGAGGCTCTACACAGAAACATTCCTGAATCACACCATGCATTCCTTGTTCTGTGGCCCAAACAAAAGGGCTAGAAAAATTGATTTTTGTCTTGTCATGTCATTATAGAAGGTACAGGTCTATTGTGTTTTGTTGTGTATTGTGTATTTATTCCTATCTCATCATATATCAGACCTTTGTCTGCTTGCGTGCAGTCTGTCCACGCATCGGTCACCATTGGGTTGGTTAGCACAGGTTTTGGTCACTACCGGCAATTTAGCAACCTCAGTGTGACTACACATCTCCAGGACACTGCTCGCAGTCACTGCACCCACATATTGTTTGACACGACTTCACAACAACTCCCATCAGCCACAAACTGATGTATTTCAATGTATTCGTGTACAAATTGAACAAACGAGACACAACTCTTCTTTTATAACTATAGACAGAGCCAAGCCAGCTGTTTCACTCTGTTTTCAGTCTTTATGCTAAGCTAGGCTAACCACATCAGAATTTATTCTCACATAAACATGAGATCAATATCAATCTTTTTACACAATTCTCAGAAAAAACACATCATAAAGTGTTGAGCTATTCATTTGAAATACATATTCATAAAATAACTGGTGTGGTTTCTTTTCAATATGTCTGCCTAGCTTTGGAAAAGTTATTCCTGCAATACTTTCAGGAACAGTATCATGAAAAGGAGTAATGAAGTACAAACAAAGGAAAGCAAAGAGACTACTATATACTTCTATCATCTACAGACAAGACTTGATTACATCATCAGCAGTGTTAAAGGTTTCTTGAGTCTGTTTTTCCTTTTAGTGATATTAATGCAGTGTTCAGTGTTTCCTGTGTTCGTACTTTTCTTTATATTGTCTTGATTCATGCAGAGAAAGTGTGTCACCTGTGACTCGTCCTCAGGGTGTGTTCGTCCACTGACAAAAGCTGCACTCACCGACACTCTAGCCCCATCTTTTACACACATGTACACATCATCATTGCCCTACACACACACACACACACACACACACACACACACACACACACACACACATGCATCAAAATACACACATATGGAGTGATTTTTTTAAACTGCACTGCAGACCAGCCTGGTCCATATGTGACACAGAACATTGTGATCCAAAGAGGGACTAGCTTACCATCCATGTGTCCCATGACAGTGCAAAGGAAACGTATCCTTCCGCTGGGCCACTCAGCTCAAACACTACAGACTGCAGAGAGAAGTTATATTAGGTTCTAAAATTGTTTTTCAAATGAAATATATTACACCAATAATGTCAGACCATCCAGTCTATACACATTAACATATATTTTCCGGGTTCAGGAACCAGCTGGCATTAGTGTGTCCTGTAAATATTTAATCATTAGTCATTCACACTAATAATCAATTAATTATTAATTAATCATTAATAATCAATTTCAATAATGAAATGAAATGTTAAACTTTATGAACTCTTTAAGCCCTCCTAAGCTTTTCTGCCTTTTCAGCTTTTCAAAATATTCATCTTACTTTTTAGCTACAGACACCATTCCAACTTTATAATATATAAATATTTTGGTGATAACCGTTACAGTTTTTTCAAAAATTGCAGGGGTTTGGGAGGCATTTTCCCATTCATTCTAATTGGGACATTTTAATCTTTGGCTCTGCTCCTGCTCCACCATATGTGCAGCCATTTTAAGCTTTTTCTGCCTTTAACTTTTCTCCTTTTCAACCTTTTTTCACCTCTTCAAGCTCTTTCATCCCTCTTTCTCTACAGCTTTTTGGCCTTTTTATCCTTTATTCACCTTTTTAAGCTCTTTCAGCCCTCTTACTCTAGAGATTTTTAGCCTTTTTAGATATTCATCTTTCTGCCTTTTCCACTCCTTTAAAAATTCAACTTCATATTCAGCTAGAGAAACTGTTCAGCTATCAAAATGTTCAACTTTGTTAGCCCATTAAACCTCTTACTTTTAAGCCTTTCTGCCTTACCAGCTATTGGAAAATCCCGCTTTTTTTGCAAATTCCCGACCATTCAACCTACAGTTTTATGCATTTTCGGCAGTGCGTTCAGCAGATTTCGCTTCAGCCTTCAGCATTCACACTGTATTTTCGCAGGAAATGCAATTTTTCTAGTTAAACAAAAAAATCTTATTTTGTGCTGTAAAGCAATCCAAGGTACAAGGTAAATGTATTTGCCATCTTTTAAACAAGGGTTTAAAAAATGAAATAATATTTGATGTTTGAGTCCTTAAGACCTGCTGCATCCATTAATCTAGCAGATCATCTGGTAAATACACCCTGCTGACACACAACATCTCTGTTTGAATGTGGTAAGGATTTATTACCTTGAATATTAATGCAGCACCTTTATCTATATTGTTTTGACCACTGAATGAATGTGTTGGAAGTCAAACCGTTTTGTCTGGTCCCTCTGTCGACATGGACAGGAAGAAGCAGTGAGGATCTTTCGTTGGATCACAACCTGAAGGATCTGACATGCAGGATTTTGTTTGGCCACATCCCTCAGATGTAAACTGGAGTTGTAATGAGAGGGGGAGTTACAAGTATTAATATGTCACACTGGGTTCACATTACAGGTTATGGATTACTGCCTTTTCAGTGGCAAATCAATGTCACAATCAGTAGTCCAAATGATGTAACACTCACAGGCCCAGGCAGGATAGAGGCTGTGCTGGTATGTACTGGAGGAGGTGTGGTGTCTGACTGAGGTGGCAGGGGAGGAACATCACGCTGATAGATGATTGGCCCAGGCAGCTTCACCCAAAACTTACTGTAGTGGACAACTACAGTCACACTGGAAAAAATACCCATAGATACGCATGTGCTGAGCCGTCCAGACCATATTCTGTCATAACATAGCATACAAACCGGTAAAGGTCCATAGGGTAAGACTGAGCGGCACAAACAGAAATATAATATTCATAACTATGTTATGACTCGTGTCTAATCACCTGAAACTAAGAATTGTGTCACAATCTATGGCTGCAGTCTTCTGTGTTGTGTTTTTGTGTTGTGTGTTTGTGTGTCTGTTTGCCTGCAGAGGTGCACTGGAAGGCTGGGCAGAGTTTGCAGTCTCAAGAGGAAACTCACGCACACGTACCTGCAGCAAGTTATTAATCACTGCCAGCTTTATAGCCTGGATCCCCACGCTACCTGCTGCCAGGTGATTTCGTTAATCACAGGCGGTATATGGCTCAGTTGTTAGCATTTGCTAAGACTTATTGTAGTGTATATGTATCTTCCAGTGCTTCAACTAACTTCATCTTACTTTGCCTTCAGTAACTTCCTGTGCCAAGACCGACCAGAGACTCCGCTCCAGTATGCCAGTACCTCAGCACCTCTCCACCTGCTCTGCGCTCCACCGAGAATCTACACGCCAACCAGCTCTCCAGCGCCCCTGTGTGCTACCTCTCCGTCTTCCTCCACCTCATGGACTCAGTCTAAACTGCCTTCAATTCAAACCCTCACCTACTGTGACTCAACTTGTGTTAAATAAAGTTCCTTTGCATCCAGCTCCAGCGTCGTGTCCACTTTTGGGTTCCACCTGAGTTAAGAAGCCTAACAAATTGTGTGTTTTCGTTACCTTTTAGTATTTCATATTTACTGGGTGCGCAAATCTTCTCCCATGGAGTCTACAGAAGCTCAGAATGAACAAAGCAAACATGAATTCTAGAGAGAGCCTTTTGGTTTTTTACCTTTTAGGGATGGGTGCTGCAATGGGTACTTAAAGTGAAACTCTTGGCAAAAAGCAACCGAGGCTCACTGTAGGAGCTGGATCTCCGGTGCGCAGCCGTCATGGCAGACAAAAAGTGTCGATCCCCGAGTGCAACATAACAGGTAGGAGGTCCACCATTACTCTCCTGCCTGTTAGGTCGCAATGTGCCCGAGATCCAGCTCCAACAGTGAGTAGTTCAAAAACCTTCTTTTTAGTAAACTCTGTGTACACAAACAATGTTCTCAATGCTCGTGTTCATGTGTAGAGACCCTGGTGATCCTACGAGCAAAGTTTCATGTTGTGTCGAGCCTTCTTAGTGTTTGATGCTAGCGTGCCAGTGCCCCATGCACTGCATTAAAAATGAGCTTGCCCGAAAACAAAACTACGGTAAATCTGTGTAAAAAGTGCCTGTTTCATCTTAATTATGCATTTACAGGAAGGTTTGACTCATATTCAATCACAAATAAAGCCTTGGTTGCTTTTTGGCGAGAGTTTCACTTTAATTACTGAGAACCCTTCTGCAACCTCAGCACTAGATGCCACTAAATCCTTGATATATTTTCATTTAAGATCCTTGAGATTCATGGAGTAGGCTACAGCTTTTGCACATTTTTAGTTTGACTGCGCAGAAGAAGACCAAAGGCCAATAAAATCAGAAGAAAGACTCCCACACACTGTCTACTACTCTTGCAATTGAGTTTAATGACAACAACGTTTCGGTACTTAGACCTCCATCAGGTAATCTGATGATTCATGCACTGAAGGGCAGTGTGAATGGGGTTATGTGTCCCTGCAAAATGGTGTCAGGGGAAACTTGGTTTGCATGTTGGAAGGTAAGCCTTCTCATTACAATGACTAAATCCCCACAAAAGAAAAGGTTAACTGCTATAGCATGTTTAAGATGGAGCTGTTAGTGACCAGATTAGTGTCAGAGAAACTTGCCAGTTCCAGTGTGTGGAGGGAGTTAGCTTAGAGTTGGTTGTTGTTGATAGCGGCAGAAGGGATACTTTATACTTTGTAACAGGCTGCATCCGCTAAATCAGACTAAGAGCATAATTAGTGTTGCTCCAGGACCATCGTCGCAACTGACCAATGAGCAACTGACCACTGTTGTGATATCAAATCTTGTCTCTGGAACATCATGATTAAAATTGCTTTTCTTTTAATAATAAGTGTATAAAGTAACATGACACAATCGTTATTGTTCAGCAAAAGTTTGATCAGCCAGCTAAAAATGTCAAAAGACAAACTCACAAAAACTGAACCTGTGAGGAAGCATTTGTAGGAGCAGTCCAGGTGACAACAACCTCCCTCTGACTTACATCACCCGTATGGCTCACTGCAGAACCCTGGAGACACACACACACACACAAAACTCAAACGTCATGGTTCTTTCTCGCTACTACTAACTATGTATGTTTGTGTTGTTGAGTATGTGTGCGTATGAACACCTGGTGCTTATTACAGGTGAGCAGCTGGGTCCTTTGTGGATTGGTCAGGGTGAAAGTGCCAACAGCAGATGCTGAGCTCTGATCAGCTGCATCTCTGGCCTCAAGCAGGAAGCCCTTAAAATATGATGTTCCCGATAGAATGACTGGGAAAATAAGAGGGAAAATACATTGATGTTGGTTGTGAATGATTTACTGAATGAGCTGTTTTTGTGACCAGGTCTAATCTCCAGCAGTCCCAGATTTATTCGGTTGATTGTTAGTTTGTTCAAATTGTTATTCACAATTTATTCCTATTTGTTACAAATGCAAATGATGTTGCTCAGGTCGTTGTTGCAGTGACTTCGATTATACTGAATGTATGGATTCTATTTTAGGGTTGACTCTGCATAATATATCCCCTCCTTACCTCACAGACCTGCTTCCAACCTACACCCCCTCTCACTCCATGCGATCTTCATCAGCAGGTTTACTGGCACCACCAGTCATCAAACTCAGCACAATGGGTGCCAGGGCTTTCTCCCATGCTGCACCCAAACTCTGGAACTCCCTCCCGCCTCACATCCGCTTACTGGACTCCATTACAAAATTCAAAACTGCTCTTAAAAAACATCTTTTTAAACTAGCCTACTCACTCTAACTGCATTAACTGCACCTTATGTTTGTTTGTAAATGTTGATCTTAAACTCTTTACTTAGCT
The DNA here is from genome assembly GCF_900880675.1 of Sparus aurata. Lineage (NCBI taxonomy): Eukaryota > Metazoa > Chordata > Actinopteri > Spariformes > Sparidae > Sparus > Sparus aurata. The sequence continues at coordinate 2,086,695 of NC_044207.1, read as the reverse complement.
CTGCTCTATCAAATGTTTCTTATTGTTGACTATGTTGCTGTTTTATTAATGCTTATTGTTTATTGATTGTTTTTTACTCGATGTAAGGCAACCTTGAGTGCCATGAAAGGTGCCATCAAATAAAATGTATTATTATTATTATTATTATTCAACAGTTGGCTAAAAATGTGCACATTATATTTTCATACATTTTTATCACAGCACCGTGTTTCACTGATATGCTGCCGGTATGGAAAGTGTTGGCTTTGAAAAATTCAACAAATCTTGATGACTCACTTCTCAGATTGGTTACCTTGGATCCGATCTGTGGGACTGAAGGTGGTGGTGTTGGTTTCCAGGCTGTAAGGGCTTGGAGTGGTCTCTACAGGGCCACGATGGTGGGGTTCCATGCTGCCACAGACTTTGGTGACCTTGCCGCTGGCATAGCAGCCTGCCGGTTCCCAGCAACACGCCAAGACACAGATGAAGAAAAGACAGCACACATCCACAGGAGACATCTGCAGCATAGAGGTGGAAGAAAAGTAATGTTTCAGTTCCAGTTCTGTGGCTGTTTCAGATTAGTTTTATCCACTTCGCAGTGGAGACAGAAGTTCACAACAAGGCTGTAGAATTCTCTCTGACCCCAGTGAGTTTGCGGCCAGGATTATATACAGGTTCACAGGAAACAATAGCCTGAACAAAAGGTGTGGGCTGGGTTAAGCTGACTCTCTAGGGAAGGGAAAAAGACACTGAAACTAGCAGCTTCCAAAGAGTGTATCCTGTGTCACCCCCAGGGAGAGGTCGTCTGGGAGACTCAACCAAAACACCTGTATGACAATACTGCTGAAAATTGTCCACATTTTCAGGTCAACACAACATCCTGACAGGCGAGGTCGGCATCATGTAATGTTAGAATGAGAAGCCAGCTGAGAAAAATAGCTCCTGTCATCGTCATCTTCACGTCAGCCTAACTGTACCTACAAGTGAAGTAGCAGACATGGGAGACTTCTGATGGCTACAATATACATCATCAAGTGCCACAAACTGCTGCAAACCAGGAGCTAGATAGCAACAGCTTATTACTGAGAACACAGTTAAATTTGGTAAATTAAAGGATAAGTTCACCCAAAAATTTAAATTCTGTCATAATCTCCTTATCCGCAGTGCAGATGGAAAGTCAAATGTGACCTTTATGGAGCTAAAATCAAACAAAAAAGAAACCAAAAAAACAGCTAGTCTGACACAATCTTTGATTTGAAAAGATGTTATTTACATCCTCGACACCCAACACGTTGAGAGGATGCCGCATTGCTGTACAAAATGTCATCGACTTGTCGTCAGCATGTGGATGAATAGGTAAAGACTGAATTTTCATTTTTGGGTGAACTGTTCCCTCAAGATGATATTCCAGAGTAGCTATTCATAATTTTAGAGAAACTTAGCCTGCACTTCCTCCCTCACTGCACACCACACTAACCATGTCTCCCTTCACCCCCTCTGAGCCACATCCAGAAACACTTCTCAGCCCTCAGCCTCAGTGACCCTGCACACTTTTCAGTCAATAGACACATTCCCTTATATTCTACTAACTGCAATACGTATTTAATAATGACTCTTGAAATGAAGTGCACTCACCTCTCTGCTTTGGTAGAAGGAACAACTGCTGTAACTCTGCCAAATAGTTTCCAAGCATGACTATATATGCCATCACACATGTATCAGGAAGTGCCACTTCAACTGTTCCAACGTCCATCCGTGTGTGTGTGTGTGTGTGGGTGTGTGTGTGTGTGTGTGTTCGTGTTGACCTCAACAAAGGACAATGTATGATAAGACACTAATAAAAACCCTTTTTAAGGATGTTGTCTTTGATTTGTGCTGACTATGCAGGACACCACATCCTGTGTTGTGTTGGCATCAGTGGACCAAGTGTCACCTTCGACACTCTGAAACAGTCATGGAGCTGCTGTAATCCTGATATACTTTTATCGGACATGTTCAGTGCTGTTAGTTTCCTGCCTACCTCTTCTAAGGCTGTGTTGCTTTACAGTATGTAAGGTGCCAAAACAATCTGGAGCCATGAGTTTCAGTGTGAACAACACAAGCCACATGTTTCTGCTGCCACCATGTGGTCAAATATATCAGAGACAAACCTTCAGTTCAACAAATGCCCTCTGGGTGAAGCGTGCACTGAAGTGCTGTGCTTAGATACACTTTGAGGTGCTAACTTGAGTATTTGAGTATTCGCCTACTCTGTTATTTTGCTCCATTTCAGTGGTAAATATTGTACTTTCTTCTCCTGATAACATGTGAACTTTTATTACTTCAGTTCATTTTCATTGTACTTCACGGTGGGGCAGCAGTGATAATAGTGAAATTTGAATTCTGCTTTTTTACCCTGTATTTTTATTTTGTCATTTTGCCAGTATTGTAGTTGACTTCTGGATACAGAATTGGATACTTTAAAATGACATTTACAAGTGGTCATTACATATTAATAAAACTGAATATATTATATTTGGACATCAAAAAACAATAAGAGTTACAAATAATGATAGATAATGTTGAAATAGAACAAGTTTTTTTGAGTCATCATAGATCACAAACTATGCTCAACACCATGTGTTAATCATTAAAACCAAAATATCAAAGTCCATCTCAATATTGAACAAAATAAAAGACATTCTTATCCTAAACTGATTACACATATTGTATCACACATTCATACTGAGATACATTACATACTGTTTGGAGGTTTGGGGAAAACAATTTAAAACAATCAAATCTGGTTGTCTTGCTTCCAAAGGGAGCAATCAGAGCTGATTCTTGCCATCCAATCAGTGAAGTTGTCCTGATAAAATAATTTTAAAAAATTGCAGGGGTGAATTGTAAGTGTGGGTATTTTAATTTGTTTGCTGTGAGCAAACTGAGCTGAAATTGACATCACCATCTTTATTGATTCCTGTTCCATGTCTTACCATCTTCCTAACGTAAGATTTTCTGGATGACTCTGGCCTTCCTGTAGAAACCATTGTTAAGAACAGTTTGTATCAAACAATTCAGTGATATCCCTCCACCTGTGGTCTTGACTGGTCTTGAAATAAAAGCCAGATTCCTCTTCCTCTGAGACTGAGAGAAGGACGAGTAAAAAAAGGGTGGATTATGAGACAGGATGAGACATTCAAAAGGGGTCTTGAGATGGTCCTGACATGTGCTGTAAAGACAGAATTAGTGGGAACAGCTATACATACAGTAGGCTATATTGTTCCACCAGAAAAGTGCTCCAAACCATGTCAAAGGATTTTCCCTCTGGGTGTGCCTCAACTTCTCTAGGTTGAGTATTCCCTCACAGTTTGACTCTATATTTGGATTGTCATTTTTGTTGAGAAGATCTCAGAAAAATTAGACTGTATCACTTTGTGATTTACACTGAGGAGTCTGGGCAGAAGTTATAATGAACATTTGTTCAAATCACATCCACCACTGTCAGATATGTCAATATCATGTCATGTAAAGGTTTGTGATTATCAGCCTGCCTGCAGATATGATGTCACAAAATGTGCACTCAAATTCAATATCAGTGCACATCCAAACATTTCTATTGATTACTTACTGAGGCATCTCAAAGAACTGTAGCCGTTTGAGAGAGCAGTTTGATCAGTCAGAGCTGCAGAGACTGTTTCAGGAGCTTTCCTCTCTGTACACACACACATCTTTGAATAGACAGAATGCCATGATTTGTTTTGTTAATGTTGAAAATATAGACAGTCAAATGACACACTGTATCTGTGCCAAAAAATGTCATTATTGTATTAAATGTATCAGCTCGACCTTAAAGAACAAGGCTTGGTCTGGATGGCTGGATGGGATGTTATAAAATGAAATTTGTAATCAATCAATCAAAAATCTGAGAGGTAAATGATGTCCCATGCCACTTTAACGTACCAGGGGCATGTGACGTAATTGTGGCATCAGCCGTGCTCTTGCATTCGGGGCCTGGTGATCTGCTCAATCTAACAGCTGCACTGCAGTGTCAGGTTATGTAACTCCTGTCTGTTGATGTGTGGACGTGATGAGGCTGTGTGGCCTGAAGCCTAGAAACTGCCCAACAAAAATTACACAATTGAAGACTTGTCGGTGTTTTGGCCGCAATGTGACATCCTGTTCAAATCAATTGGTAAATACATAATATGCAATTACATCGGCATTATCCAAATGCTGTTACAAGCAGAGTATATCGAAGTGAGGACGTTTGTACTGCAGAGAAGGTTCATGGATTCCCAGATGAATGTGTCTATTTACGACCACTCTGCCCCCTTCTCTCCGGGGAGCAGGGCGCTAAACGGCGTTATTACGGTAAGAGAGCTGCCGTGTGGACACGCCCCCTCGGTTCAGCCAGTGTCCATACAGGAAGAACGGCTCCAGTCTCCACACTGTCCTCCTGTTGATGTGACTGAGCGAAGACACAACTGACAGGTGAGTGGGGCAGGACATGCAAGCATGAGTTTCTATTGTCAATGTGGTCAAATATTATTGGGCCTCTGCGAGCTTTATTCGCAGCTCGTGGCTGGCAGGTCGAAAGAGGAATCACTAGCTAACGTTACGTTATTAGTTAGCTGACAGAAGTATAGCTAACTGTTCGCTCATATAATTAATGTGACGCTCGGTAGTTCCGCTTTACACCCTAATATGGGAGAATGCAATCACTCACTCTCACTGTTGTGAGACAAAGACGGCTGATTATCATTCAAAATTCAATCTTTTAATCCTCATTTTAAAGATACCTTGCGTAGTGATGACGACGAGGATACCTCATGTTACTATATGAAACATGTTATGGACATAGAAGACGGTTTGTGTCCGAGTCCGAGCTCAACGTTAGCCAGCCTACATTATTTCTTCAGTTGAATTCTAACTTGACGGCACCGCCCACTACAGGGCATGGTGGTGGGGGCCGACTGTGTGAAGTACACCATGTACCACATGGTAATTCTGTTGCTTTATTGAAATAAGGTGCCTTTTGACAATAATACGTATGCCGAATTTTCAAACGGTAACTAACAATTAAATAGGGCTGCGCACTGTGTTTTATGGGGATAATAACGATATCAATAAGCGAGGCAACGTTCAAGTACCACTATTTTTAATGGAACTTGGCTTCCAACGGGACCAACAGGGAGCTACAAACGGGACTTTAGTTTTGCGGGTTCCCTTCACCTTGGCAAATCAGTATCATCCTTCATGTTTTTGTCTGTTTTTGTCTCAGTGTGCCGGTGTTGTTGTGCCAAGCTAAAGGGACGAGTTTTATAAATAGATGGTTTGACATTAAGGGCTGGATTCCTGACCTTCTGTTGGTGGGACTGAAGTACTGCGCAGACTCAGAGCAAGGGTTCAGTAGGGTTCAGCAGGGTTCAGTGACTCTGGATGCATCAACCTGCTCTTATTATTATGGAACTGAACCCAGAGCCAAAGCCTCCAAGATGGTCTTCTGTGAAATTCTGGACAATTGTATGGCTAATGTTCTGCCTAAACTTCAAGTAGGTCTGAAATTCAGGTGTCCAGGCGTTCCAAGACGTCCTTTGCAAAATATAATAAAATATATAGCACATGCAGTTTGATTCGCCAACATATTTCAATATAATTTCACAGACAGGACATCTCTTTTTAGTCATGTTTGTGTCTGTGATATGATGACAGCCAGTGAAATGTGATGTCCCATCTTCTAAAAGCACATTGAGTGATGAGTTTAATAGTACAAAGAGCCATTTGTAATGTGTGGATGTGTAATGTCATCCCATAATCAAAGGGGCTAAAATAGTATGATGTCTGTTATTTGTAAAATACTAAAGTAATACCACACTATAAAAACTTTATAATAAGTCTTGAAATAACCCAAATGTATATAAATGTCACCAATATTTACCAATACTGACAAAAGTAGATACTCATTCTGCACAAGAATGTTGCATTATTATATATATAACATATAGTTTGTTTTCACTAATGCATCAATGTGCAGTAAACCAACCTTTATATTTCGTAGATAGTTGATGCAATTTGAACTACTCAACATGTACTACTAGGGTGATTAGTCTATTCCAAAGCGCCATAACACAATGAAAGTATAAAGGATACACTCACATAAAGAACAAGGAACTCAAAACTGTACCTCATAAGAACAGTGCTTGAGTAAACTACTTCCTGTCACTGACAAAGGTGGTTGGTTTTTGTCATTATTGCTTCAGATTTAACCCCTTAGTTTTTCGCTCCTGTCACCTTTGAACCCACTGTGTGCTTGTTTTCAATGGATATTGTACGACATGCACCTCTGAGGAAACAGCACTGTCATGGATAAAAGTAAGGAAACTTCTGTCATTGATATATTTTTCCATGTGCCCCCAAGCATTACCAGTAGATGATAAAGGGGTGCACCACATGTTATAGATATTGAACCATTGACATTTTCACAACCTCCCCTGTCTCTGCTCTGTGCAAACAAAACCTGCAGTTCAGTCCACTGCAATTGTTTTCAGGTGACTGTTGGCCTCAGCACAATCATTCAAGATTTCAGTTTGTGCTCAGAAGCACAGAATTTTATGTATTTTTACCCGATCTGGTAAGAGCAAGGAACACCTTTTAGTCAGTTTTAAGAGAGACATATATAATAAAGTGACTCTGATGAAATATCACAATTTGAAGCTTAGATTTGCATTAGTCCTACATGATTTGTTAAGGATCATTGTAAATTTGAAAATTGGTCAGTAATTTCTGTGACAAATGGCCAGATTTATGTGTTTGTTTGGTTTTTAGAAAACCTGCTGGTTGTATTTAAAAATAGTCTGCTATGCTAGATGTTAACAGATTTGCAAACAGTTACAGTACAGTTTCGAGATGAAGTTTAATGGTGCCCATTTGAATATTTTAAAAGTTTAAATTCTCCAGCCTCTGGCTTTAGAACGGCTGCTATGAACAGGTTTTGTCCTTCATCAGTTTACCAGCAGCTGTTGTCTGCTTGAGCGAACATACGTGCTTCATGCACTTCCTTGTGCTGTACTACAGTAGTTTGCACAGTACATGTCTCAATCTACCGATTGCCTAAAAATTCCTGTTCAACGTTTATCCTTCTCATCTTCAAACCAGTTAGAAATGCTTGCCAAACGTATATGTGCTTTAAACGTATATGTGCTGTGTCTGTGTCTTTTTTGGGATATGTTTTTTTGATTCCCCTTTGACATGTCAAATGAGCAGTGTTTTTAATTGATGCATCTGTAGTTTCATCTCCAATGAGTTGGGTCCTTTGGATCTGTTAGTTTTCTCATTTTGCTTTAAAAATGTGCATATCAGTCATTGCCTGACTTTTGATAGCTGACAAAGCAGATAGTTAGCATTAAACCCCCTCTCTTGCAGACCTATCACTGTTGGGTAAATGCGTCACTATCTGTGCACATTCGTGATAGTTTCTGTAAAAGGTTGCCAACGACACCTATTGTACGTCTTTGGTATTACAGCAAATGCAAGGGCTTTCATCAGTGGGCCATAGGCTCAATCTTCATTGTGTTACCTCATTCGGCAATAGATAGTGACTTAACAGGTATTAATTTACATGAAAATCTTCCAGATTATGACTTTAAATTCCTTTTTTGTATAAGCTTTTATATTTATTGTGAGGTCTAACTTATTTGTCTCTCGCTCGTCGGTTGATTCAACATAGAGGTGTTTGCTCCACATAATGAAAAATACAAGAGCCCTTCATTGGCACACCTTAAGCTACAATCTGCAATATTCCGATATTTTTAGGCCATGTTACGATACACGATATATATTAACACTTTGATACAATCATGCCAGTATGATGATTCTACGTGTCTACATTAAAACAGTGTTCATACAGCATTAATATATGCTGATTTTAAACATTCATGCCAAAAGGGTAAAATCACAACTAAACAAATTTATCAAAACTGTATTTATTAAACAGTTATTAAGCAGTGGCACAAACATGTCATTTCAAAACAAATAAAGTGCCTTTTATGCATGATGTAACTAATATGACGTATCAAAATAACACTAAATTAAAGTGCACATTTTGTGCTCAATGCCAGTACAATATTTAAACAAATAAACAAAATAAAGTGCCTTTTTGTGCATGATGTCACAAATAACATTTCAAACAACACTAAATAAAAGTGCGCATTTTGTGCTTAATGCCAATAGAATATTTTAAAAGAAATACATGCACTTTTGTGCCGTATGTCACACAGGTCATTTAACAAAACAGTAAAATGAAAATAAGCTGCATAATAGGAGTTCAAATGGTGAAAATGAAAAGTTCACAGCTTTAGTTTTGGTTTCTTCTGTATGAAAGTTCTGGAGAAGTGGTTGGTAAGTTGACAACTCAGGTAGAGCTGTCTCTGCAAAATATCTGCGACTAGGTAGATTATATCTTGGGTCAAGTGTGTTGATGAGCTTTCTGAATCTGGGCTTTTCAACCACACTCACTGGGGCCATGTCTTTCGCTATGTGGTGGGTTACTGCGGACGTTATCTCCTTCTGTTTTTGACTATTTTTGTCGTATGGTGTTGTTCTGGAAAGAGAAAGACGCCAGACTCAACTGCGTCAGTGCTGGTTGCTTCGGCACTTTCTTTGATATGGCATTGGCCGGAGATGCGCTCGTGCGGAGTTTCAAGCACTCTCCGTTTTCTAGCGGGTGGGTTCTCAAATGGTGATATACATTTTTTGTACTACCACCATTTGTGGCGACGCTTTTGTGGCATACTTTACGTATTACGGTTATTTGTTCAACGTCCTCCCTCTTGTACCCAAACCACCGCCAGAAGATGGATCCTGCATTTTTTTCTTGGGAATGAATTCTCCCTCCATTTTTTATAGCACCTACTGCTGCTGCTACCTGAGATCTCTGCTGCTACATGCTGCCGGGCGTATGATGTTGCACGCACGACAGAATGTGATGTACGTAATTAGGTGTGCTTGTTTTATCTCTCTCTGCGGAGAGATGAGAAAGAGTGACCTGAATGAAAAACCTGTAGTTCAATGCCCGTGACTAAAAGCAACTGCGTGACAATTGAATGTATACTCGAATATTCACGATATAGTCATTTTCTACATCCCACAGAGAACAAGCTGCGATACATAGAGTGTATTTGATATATCGCCCAGCCCTAGTTGCTCACTATGTTTGAGATGTGAAATAATGGTCAGCAAAAGTGCAGTGCAGCCTCAAACTATAGCCACACATCACTGTTAGGTGAAACAAACAGCGCTGTAATACATACTTGTTTTTTTGTGCGAGATGATGTGTCTAATGAGTTTTTAACATGACGATCCACTGCAATTAACAAAAAAAACTACAAAAAGTATCTCTGTAAGGTGCTTGCCACGAGCCTCCAGAACAGCTTCAGTGCTTTTCTCATTGTTTCTCCACTTTACTAGAGGGATGAACAGCATCGTGACGGAGAGCATCCTAACATGTTGCTGCCATAGACACTCAGTTGGGTCGAGTTCTGGCCGTTGTGAATTTCATACAGTTTTCATTGCTAACATACTTCCAATGCATTGCTCCACATTTGATAATTTGAAGAGTGTTTTGTGGCAGATAAATGGCTCTAATTATTTAGTAACCTGTCTTTTTCTCTTCACAGGAGGTGTGGGATTAGTGAACTTGGAATAGATCTTCATAAGATGTTGCCACAGCACCTGAAGCAGATCAGAGTCCTAATGCTCAACGACAAGGAGAATTTACAGAGAACCCTGTTCAGACTTGAACAAGGTAATGCTTTTTTCGAACAACTTAAAGTGTGTGGAATAATGACAGGTGATATCTGTGTTGATTTTGATCATTTGGTTTTAAACCATCAACAAAATGAGTCCAGCAGTGTTACAGGAGTCAATGATTTTGTTTTTTGATTGACATATTGGCATGGTACATTGCAATACATAATACACAAGGCACATAGACTAGCCTCAGAATATCACCAACTGTATAAGATGAAAGAAAGAAATCGCTGAAAAAAAAAGTAAATAGATAAATAATAATAATAATAATAATGATAATAATATAATAATGATAATAATAATAATACAAATAATATTTGGGAAAAGGACAATAAAAGTAAAATAAATAGATAAAGGGGGGAGAGCGAGGGGTTTTCAGTAAGGTTAAGCTCCTCTACTAACCTACACTGCATTTTTCTTCTCCATACATTTCAAAGATGAAAAACAATGACATAGTTCTTTATGAAAAATATAGAAATTAGGTTTCGATTTCATGCATCTATTTTTATGAATGCAAAATTTACCAAGAATGATGAAAGTGTTAATAGCCAGGTTATGGGACACCTCTTTCACAGATACCATACAAAACATTTTCTTTTGTTAGAAAAGAGAAATTGGGCAATTTAGGGAATAACCAGTTGAGTAAATCTTCCCAGAAGGTATTAACAAATTTGCAGTCATAAAATAAATGTTGAGTTGTTTCAATGTTTTCACCACAAAATGAGCAGTTGTTGTGGTCCAAATTAAAACAATTCCTTTGAAATTCAGAAGAGGGGTATACTCTATTAAGAATTTTAAAGTGAACTTCCATCGCTTTTGGAGCAATGGGAAACTTAAAGAATTTTAATCTCAAAATTTCAGCTTCTTTTTAGAGAAAAATTGTAGAATTGATATTCTATTTGATGAGAATACAGTTCTTTAACTAAGGTATGTTGGATTGTGATATTAGGTAGTTTAATATCAGTGATTTTGTGACCATTTACCAATAGTGAAGGAAGTGTTGGGTTCACATTACTTTTACACAAATTCTAAGATATCACAACAATAAATTGAGGGGTGGCTTTGACAAGATTATTATAATGCCTTCTGTCATTCAGGTTATATTTAGAGCAGAGAATCTCAAAGGGTAGATTGTTTCTGGTATTATCCAAGAGGTGCATCACTGACCAAATTCCTTTCTCTAGCCAATTTTGATAAAAAAAAAGATTTATTTCTCAATAAAATGTATGTGTAAGTAGGAGGCGGGGCATCACAATAGGGGGCGCTACAGAGCCTGCAGGTCACGACCACGCCCAATGACAACACAGATCTTTTCAGGGCAACTCCCTCTGCATTCCTGAGAGATTTGGCCGAGATAGGAAATTGTATGAAGAAGTTATGAGGACTTGATGCTTTACGGCGAAGGATTTGAATTGACCGCTCCACTGCGGCCAGCAGGTATGACGTAGGATAAAGATTTCCATAATTTTTCATCTTCAGGGTCAGAGGATGATACTGAGTAACTGTGAAGTCACTGGTGTTACATCTGTAGGAGGAGATCTGTAAGTACGAAGATTGGCAATATTTCAAAATGGCAGCCAAAATCAAAATGGCCGACTAAATATTGATGCGGAGATGTATTCGGGGAGACAGCCTCTACACTTATGAGCAGTTTGGTGTGGATAGGAAATTGTATGTTGAAGTTATAAATCCTTGATGCTTGACGGCGAGGGGAAAAAATGGTTTCCACCGTCCCGCCCACTAAAGTATGACATAGCTGAAAGATTTCAATAACTTTTGTTCTTTAAGGCATGAAGATGATAACTGAGTTAATGTGAAGACTGTGGTGTTTAAGCTCTAGGACAAGATAGTTTTCAAAGTAGGCATGAATTGGACAAAAATGCTGCCACACATCAAAATGGCTGACTTACTGTTGGACTGAGAGTATGGGCCCCACAGACTTTTTTGTGCGTCTGCTCATGATGAATCTGCGTACCGAATTTGGTTCGTCTACGCGTATGTGGAAGGCAGGGAAGAACATTAGGGGGCGCTACAGAGCCCGCAGTTCACGACCACGCCCAGTGACAATGCAGGATAGTAATTTTCGCCGGATGTGACGTATATTCCAAATTTGGTGAGTTTTTGGGTATGTTCAGGCATCCAAAACTGCAGTCAAACTTGGAGAAGAACATTTCTTTCCTTCCAATTACAATAGGGACCTCGCAGGTCTACCTGCTCGGGCCCATCAAGAAATAATTTTTCCAATAACAATAGGGACCTCACAGGTCTGTAAACTGCTCGGGCCCTAATAATAATAACTTAGGAGTTTATCAGAGACCAGAAATAATTTTGCGAACTGACATGCCTCAGAGAGTGGTGTAGATGGCAGAAGTTCCCTCTCCAGCAGCTGGTGGAGGCCTCTGCAAATTGCATCTGGACAGTTATAGAGTAGATTAGCAGGTAGGAGGTAGGTAGGAACAGCCAAATAAGTTAAAAGGCTTGACATTCAGATGATTAAAAAACATCCTTATCAGCTAACATAGCTTAATTATCTAGCAATTTTAGCTAGGCCACCGCCTATACGGCCTTTGCCAAGAGCCAGCCCTGCTCAGAGTTGTTCAACAACTCACCTTTATAGTCACTCTGCTTCCAACTGTTGCACTGACAGCAACCTCCAGCTGTCTCACTCTCCTGTGACCAGTTGAGGGCGTCACATCAACTCTCAAATCCCTGCCTGGCAAACATCCAACATACATTGTTATGCGTATCTTTGTCTCTGCTTCACTTGTCTGTAATGTAGTTGAGTTCAGTCTCTGAAGCTTCAGCCAGCTAGATGCACTGAGTTAGCAAAGTGACAAATAACAATGGCACCATTGAAAGAAACACACTGAAAGCAGCCAGAAGCAAAGAAACACAGCTGCCACCATTATAGCTGAGTGTCTTGGGTTCACCAAACTGAGCAGGTTTAAGAAGAAAATAATACATGGGAAGTGGAGAAACAGTGCATTGGCCACAGACAACCACTTATTTTGATTTTCACATCTCCAACCTTAAGGCTACTCCTAAGTGTCTCTGACAGTCCTTTTTAAATGACTGTATTAAAATCCTGCCTACTATACATTTGTCTGTACTGCCTGCAGTAGGAGGGTTTAGGTACAGTGACCGTGTGTGTGTGTGTGTGTGTGTGTGTGTGTGTGTGTGTGTGTGTGTCTATGTGTGTGTGCATATGTGTGTGAGACACGTGTGCATGCGTGCCTGCCTGCGTGTATGTGTGTGTTGGCTGAAAGAGGAGTAGCTAGTTGTCTTGGAGGGAGAAGTGTACCTTTTGACATTTACAGCACTCTGAATATGATAGGGATTACAAGGCCTGGACTCTATATATAGACTGTCCTGTCATGGTCCACACTGGAGAATCAGCGAGTATGACATTCTAACTAATCTCACTTTGACTGAATGTATGTGTAGAGTATGCTTTTTGTTTGTTTCAGAGCTGCAGAGCAGTCTCGGTCTCTGTGTTTGTTGACAGAGGGCTGGTAAGGATGTGGGAACAAGCTAATAGATAACCAGGCTCAAAATAGGAGGTTTTTTTTTATCGTGAATGATCCTTTCAACCTCAAAAATATCACGGAAATGAATTGGACTTTGTCTCTGCTTCACATATTTGTAACCTCAAACTCAGGAATGTATACTTTAAGGTAGAATGGAAACACATTCCTTAACACATACCTAACCCTAACACAGCATTAAGGATTTATACAAACCAGTGTGCCTGTCATGGTTCCATATGTTGAAATAAAGCATAAGTCAAACCACTTGTGTCTCCTCAGGGTTCGAGCTCCAGTTCCGCCTAGGTCCAAGCCTTCAGGGGAAGAGGGTTATGGTGCATACCAACTATCCACTTGAAGGACAAGTGTTTGAACGAAATAACTTCCGTGTTTTGGCATGGAACTACCCAACGGGCAGGGAGGATGACTCTGATAAGTTCTGCTCTCTGGATCTGAAGATAGCTGGCTCCTATGAATACTACTTTGGACATGGGTAAGACCCAACTGATATTGGACCACAGTCTATTATATACAGTCTATTTTATATATATATGTGTGTGTGTGTGTGTGTGTATGTATATGTGTGTATATATATGTATGTATATGTATATGTGTGTGTGTGTGTGTGTGTATATATATATATATATATATATATATATATATATATATATATATATATATATATATATATATATATATATATATATATATATATATATATATATATATATATATATATATATATATATATACATACATACATATATATATGCAAACATACATACATACATATATATATGCATACATACATATATGTATATATATATATCTATATATATATATATATATATATATATTTATATATATGTATGTATATATATATGTGTGTGTGTGTGTGTGTGTGTGTATGTATGTATGTATATATATATGTATATATATGTATGTATATATATATATTAGGGCCGGGACTTGATTAAAAAAATTTATCAAATTAATTAGAGGCTTTGTAATTAATTAATCGAAATTATCCATCCATCCATCGTCAACCGCTTATCCAAAATCGGGTCGCGGGGGCAGCAGCTTCAGTAGCGAGCCCCAGACATCCCTTTCCCCGGCCACATCGGCTAACTCTGACTGGGGAATCCCCAGGCGCTCCCAGGCCAGAGAAGAGATATAATCCGTCCACCTGGTCCTGGGTCTACCCCTAGGTCTCCTCCCAGTTGGCCGTGCCAGGAACACCTCCCTAGGAAGGCGCCCTGGTGGCATCCTCATCAGATGCCCGAACCACCTCAACTGGCTCCTTTCCACGCAGAGGAGCAGCGGCTCTACTCCGAGTCCCTCCCGGATGGCTGAGCTTCTTACCCTATCTCTAAGGGAGACCCCAGCCACCCTGCGAAGAAAACCCATTTCGGCCGCTTGTACCCGCGATCTCATTCTTTCGGTCATGACCCATCGCTCATGACCATAGGTGAGGGTAGGGACGAAGATTGACCGGCAGATCGAGAGCTTTGCCTTTCGGCTCAGCTCCCTTTTCGTCACAACCGTGCGGTGAAGCGCATGCAACACCGCACCCGCTGCTCCGACTCTCCTGTCAATCTCCCGCCCCATCATCCCCTCACTCATGAACAAAACCCCGAGGTACTTGAACTCCTTCACTTGGGGCAAGGACACATTCCCCACCTGGAGTAGGCAATCCACCGGTTTCCTACTGAGAACCATGGCCTCAGATTTAGAGGTGCTGATCCTCATCCCTGCCGCTTCACACTCAGCTGCGAACTGATCCAGTGAGCATTGTAGATCTACAGCTGATGATGCCATCAAGACCACATCATCTGCAAAAAGCAGTGATGCGATCTTAAGGTCACCGACCTGTAGCCCCTCCATACCACGACTGCGCCTTGAAATCCTGTCCATGTAAATCACAAACAAGATTGGGGACAAGGCACAGCCCTGGTGGAGGCCAACACCCACTTGGAACAAGTCCGACTTACTTCCGAGTATACGCACACAGCTCTCGCTTTGAGAATATAGGGATTGGATGGCCCTGAGAAGGGACCCCCTCACCCCATACTCCCGCAGCACCTCCCACAGAACATCCAGGGGGACCCGGTCGTACGCCTTCTCCAGATCCACAAAACACATGTGGACTGGGAGATTGTACTCCCAGGCCCCCTCCAAGACCCCTGCCAGAGAAAAGAGCTGGTCCGTTGTTCCACGACCAGGACAGAATCCGCATTGTTCCTCTTCAATCTGAGGTTCGACAATCGGCCGGACCCTCCTTTCCAGCACCTTGGAGTAGACTTTCCCAGGCAGGCTGAGTAGTGTGATACCTCTGTAATTGGCACACACCCTCTGGTCCCCTTTTTTAAAGAGAGGGACCACCACACCTGTTTGCCACTCCTTCGGCACCGACCCCGACCCCCACGCAATGTTGAAGAGGCGTGTCAACCAAGACAGCCCCTCAACACCCAGAGCCTTCAGCATTTCTGGTGGTATCTCATCGATCCCTGGGGCTTTGCCACTGTGAAGTTGTTTGACTACCACAGTGACTTCACCCAGGGAAATCGGCGATGATACCCCATCATCCTCCAGCTCTGTCTCCATTACAGAGGGTGGCTGAGTGGGATTCAGGAGGTCATCAAAGTACTCCTTCCACCGCCCTATTACCTCCTCAGTCGAAGTCAACAAGCTTGCTGTACACAGCTTGGATGGTTCCCCGTTTCCCCCTCCTGAGGTGGCGGACAGTTTTCCAGAAGCGCTTTGGCGCCGCCCGAAAGTCCTTCTCCATGGCCTCGCCGAACTCCTCCCACACCCGCTGCTTTGCCTCTGCCACAGCTGTGGCTGCTGCCCTTCGGGCCCGTCGGTACCCCAAAACTGCCTCAGGAGTCCCCCGGGACAACATGTCCCTGAAGGCCTCCTTCTTCAGTCGGACGGCTTCCCTGACCACCGGTGTCCACCACGGTGTCCGAGGGTTGCCGCCCCTTGAGGCACCTAAGACCCTATGGCCACAGGACACAGCTGCAGCTTCAACAATGGAAGCTTTGAACGTCGTCCATTCAGGTTCGATATCCCCAGCCTCCACAGGGATGCTAGAGAAGCTCCTTCGGAGGTGGGAGTTGAAGGCTTCTCGGACAGGAGCCTCTCCCAGACGTTCCCAGCTTACCCGCACTACACGTTTGGGCTTACCAGGTCTGTCCAGGGATTTCCCCTGCCACCGAAACCAACTCACCACCAGGTGGTGATCGGTTGACAGCTCTGCCCCTCTCTTTACCCGAGTGTCCAAAACACACGGTCGGAGGTCAGATGATACGATCACAAAATCGATCATTGACCTTCGACCTAGGGTGCTCTGGTACCACGTACACTTATGAGCATCCTTGTGTTCGAACATGGTGTTCATTATAGACAGACCGTGACTAGCACAGAAGTCTAATAATAGAACACCACTCGGGTTCAGATCGGGGAGGCCGTTCCTCCCAATCACGCCCCTCCAGGTATCTCCGTCATTGCCGACGTGCGCGTTGAAGTCCCCCAGTAAGACCACGGAGTCCCCCACCGGGGCCCCTTGCAGGGCCCCAGCCAGGACCTCCAAGAAGGCCGCATACTCCGAACTGCTGTTCGGTGCATACGCACAGACAACAGTCAGGGTTTTCCCCCCAGCCCTTAGGTGTAGGGAGGCGACCCTCTCGTCCACCGGGGTAAACTCCAACACGGCGGTGCTCAGCCGGGGACTTGTGAGTATCCCCACACCCGCCCGGCGCCTCACACCTTTGGCAACTCCGGAGAAGAATAGCGTCCAGCCCCTTTCCAGGAGTTTGGATCCAGAGTCGATGCTGTGCGTGGAGGCAAGCCCCACCAGATCCAACCGGTAGCGCTCAACCTCCCGCACCAGCTCCGGCTCCTTCCCCGCAAGAGAGGTGACATTCCACGTCCCCAGAGTAAGCCTCTGCCGCCCAGTTCTGGGGTGCCGAGGCCCGCCACCACCACCGCCACCGATTAATCGAAATTAATCGCATATAAATATTTGACCTGAGAACAGTGAGAAGCAATTTTTTTCACATGGATTTTAGTATACCATTGAATAATGACTGAATACATAAGCTTAAGCAACAAAACATTGTTTTTTTTCAAGACCAACAGACCAGTGCAATTTTTGCCATAAAGTGTAGCAATAGCATATTTAGGAATACATTTCAGAGATTCAGGTAGCCTATAGGTAGGTAGACCTTCTGTAAACTATAACACTTTGTTTTTTAAGTAAAACACAATACTTTAAGTACATTCAGAACATTGGAAACCCTGACTATTAGAAAACATCTATCTTCAGAGGCCATAACAGACTTTACCAACAGTTGATCTAATCAAATCAATTTCAGTCCAACTCTCTGTAAATAACCTTGGCCAAAACAATAAACAGTTCAACATAAAGTGCCAGTTGCAACAACAACATAATAAATAGTTCAACATAAAGTGTACCAGTTAAAATAAAATAAAAAAGTGCCAGTGATTGACCTTCATCCCTCCTATTCTTCCAATATCCTGATGAAAAATAAAATCTCTCTGTTGCATAGGCCACTGTTTGATCAACATTTCAGTAACAACGAGCCCATTCTGAGGCTTGATATGCTGCGGTGATACACGAACTCCTTCTTGCATATTTTGCACACAACCGTGCTCTTGTCTACGCTGCCATCCGTCCGCTTTTTAAAACAAAATTTCCCATTCACGGGGCCAACCAAAGCGGTCTCATCTGCTTCTTCATTCATTGTTGTTGTCTGAAGTCATGAACGCTGAACGTTAGTTGGTGCTCCAGTATAATCGGTACCCCTGAAACTCACCCAGTGAGAAACGTTCCGCGGTGCAAAAATTAGTGCGATTAAAATGCGTTAATTTTTTTAACGTGTAAATGTATGTATATGTGTGTGTGTGTGTATATATATATATATGTATATATGTATATATGTATATATATATGTATATATGTATGTGTGTATATATATATATATGTATATATGTATATATGTATATATATATATGTATATATATATATATATATATATATATATATATATATATATATATATATATATATATATATATATATATATATATCTATTATATATATATATATATATATATATATATATATATATTTATATATATATATATATATATATTTATATATATATATATATGTATATGTATGTATATGTGTATATATATATATGTATATATATATATGTGTGTGTGTGTATATGTGTATATATATATATGTATATATATATGTGTGTGTGTGTGTGTGTATATAAAAAGGATAAAAACCCTCTTAATTGCAGCTCATATCGCCCTGTGTCCCTCCTGAACAAAGACGCAAAAATCCTTGCAAAAATATTAGCTCGCCGCCTTGAGAAGGTGGTTCCGCCCATTATTTCCCCTGATCAGACGGGCTTTATAAAGGACCGTTATTCCTTCTTTAATATAAGGCACCTACCTGATATTCTGTATGGCCCATCTCCGTCTAACCATGGTACCAACGAGTTGATACTTTTGCTTGACGCTGAGAAAGCGTTTGACCGCATGGAATGGGAATACCTCTTCAGGACTCTGGAAGCATTTAAATTTGAGTGAAGATTTCCATAACTTTTCATCTTCAAGGTCAGAGGATGATACTGAGTAACTGTGAAGTCACTGGTGTTACGTCTGTAGGAGGAGATAATTTAAGTACGAAGATTGGCAATATTTCAAAATGGCGGCCAAAATAAAAATGGCCGACTAAATACTGATGCGGAGATGTATTCGGGGAGACAGCCTCTTCATTTATGAGCAGTTTGGTGTGGATAGGAAATTGTATGTTGAAGTTATAAATCCGAGGGGAAAAAATTGTTTCCACCGTCCCGCCCACTAAAGTATGACGTAGCTGAAAGATTTCAATAACTTTTGTTCTTCAAGGCATGAAGATGATAACTGAGTTAATCTGAAGACTGTGGTGTTTAAGCTCTAGGACAAGATAGTTTTCAAAGTAGGCATGAATTGGACAAAAATGCCGCCACACATCAAAATGGCTGACTTCCTGTTGGACTGAGAGTATGGGCCCCACAGACTTTTTTGTGCGTCTGCTCATGATGAATCTGCGTACCGAATTTGGTTCGTCTACGCGCATGTGGAAGGCAGGGAAGAACATTAGGGGACGCTACAGAGCCCGCAGTTCACGACCACACCCAGTGACAATGCAGGATCGTAATTTTCGCCGGATGTGACGTATATTCCAAATCTGGTGAGTTTTTGGGTATGTTCAGGCATCCAAAACTGCAGTCAACTGCAGTCAAACTTGGAGAAGAAAATTTCTTTCCTTCCAATTACAATAGGGACCTCGCAGGTCTACCTGCTCGGGCCCTAATAAACATGTGGTTTTTCGTCACTGGAGCATCAAGCGACAGCCCAGTAATGTTGAGAGATCGTCTAAACTAGTTCCAGCTATCAGTTTCACTCCTCATCCAATACATCAGCGTTCTAATATTAGCAGCCCAGTAGTAATACCTGAAATTGCGGAGTGACATGCCTCCCATTGTACGGGGCAGCTGTTAAATGTTTTTACCTATCCTTGGTTGCTTCTTATTCCATTTGAAGGCTGATATCTGACTGTCCAAAATGAAGAAAAAAGATTTTGTTAAAAAAATGGGAAGACTTGAAAGTGAAATGAAATAGATGAAGAAATTTGGGAGCACACTCATTTTGATTGAATTTATCCTTCCCCCTAGCGAAAGAGGTAGGGCATCCCAGCGATCTAAATCTTGTTTGAGACTTGATAACAGAGGTTGATAATTAGCCTTGTAGAGATCTTTGTCATTACGTGTCACCCATATACCTAAGTATCTAAATTTTTTAGGGCTAATTTTAAAGGGAGTTGGCCCAATATCTGTCCCATCAGCAGAAGTGATAGGCATTAGCTCACTTTTCTGGAGGTTGACTTTGTACTAGGGCTGAACGATATGGACAAAATTTCATATCTCGATATTCATGCCAGATATCTCGATATCGATACGATACGATATGACTACGGGTTCGGTGAAAACCAAGCTTTTTTCAGAAAAAAAAGAGATTATTTTAATCCATATACAAATGGTTGATAGAGAAATCTTTACCAAATAATCACAAACTCACTACAGAGACAAATATATTTGAAGTAACAACAGTGAAGGGAGGGAGAAGATCAAACAAACTACGTGCATTTTTACAAGATGAACGATGACATCCTCATCTGAAGAGAGAGAGTGAAGATCGAGACTCAAGCAGCTTCAGGTTTTTGCTGGTAAAGTACCAGTGAAATTTAGACAGACTAAGAAGTCAGAGAATTAACGGATCAAAACAGAGTAGACGGCAGCTATACGGTCTCAAATCCACAGAGCGATCAGCCGCAGCGTCCGCTCCTGCTGCCCCCGCCAGCCCCCCCACATACTCACCTGCTGCCTGCAGCCGTGTGAGAGGACAGAGAGCTGGCGCTGCTGCAGGGGGAGCCGCAGACTGCGATGACTCTGAGCAGCAGGAGAATTACAATATAATATATTTCTCGCCTTTCCCCTGATGATCTGAATAAGTCGCTAAATTTGTCACTAGTCGCTTTTTAGAAATAAAGTCGCTAAGAGGGTCTGAAAAGTCGCTAAACTAGCTAGAAAGTCGCCAAGTTGTGTGTGTGCGTCTCAGTCTCTGTCTCCCTTACTCCCGCCCTCGTATGTTTGTCATTGGTTGGCTTCAGCTGTCAATCCACAGCAAGCATGAAATAAGGTTTGTGGTTGGCTGGCCTTAGCGGTGCGTTCAAGGGCAATCGTAAAAAGGATGTTTGTTGTGACTGCCAGAGCTGTACGTGCAGGGCGAGCGGGGTAATATATATCATTTATATCGTTGCTTTTTCGATATGAATATCTTGAATGTTCATATCTAGATATAGATACGATAACGATATATCGTTCAGCCCTACTTTGTACCCTGATATACTTCCAAATTTCGCAAGTAAGATCAGTAATTCTGGGATACTTGAGAGAGAATCCGAGATAAACAACAACATGTCATCCGCATATAGCGATACTTTATGCTCCAAGCCTGCCCGCTGAATCCCCTTGATCGTGGAGCTCTGTCTTAAAGCTATCGCAAGTGGTTCGATTGCAATTGCGAGTAGGAGTGAAGAAAGAGGGCACCCCTGTCTTGTACCTCGTTGCAACTTAAAATATTTGGATATATTATTATTAGTGCGTACTGCAGCCATTGGAAGGGTATATATAATTTTGATCCAAGAGATGAATTTAGGCCCAAATTTAAATGCTTCCAGGGTCCTGAAGAGGTATTCCCATTCCACGCGGTCAAACGCTTTCTCAGCGTCAAGCGAAAGTATCAACTCGTTGGTACCATGGTTAGACGGAGATGGGCCATACAGAATATTAGGTAGGTGCATTATATTAAAGAAGGAATAACGGTCCTTTATAAAGCCCGTCTGATCAGGGGAAATAATGGGCGGAACCACCTTCTCAAGGCAGCGAGCTAATATTTTTGCAAGGATTTTTGCGTCTTTGTTCAGGTGGGACACAGGGCGATATGAGCTGCAATTAAGAGGGTTTTTATCCTTTTTAAGCAGTAACAAAATAACTGCTTTATGCATAGAAAGAGGTAAAGATCTTGAGAGGAGGGATTCTTCACACTGATAGTAATAGAGGGGAGAGCTGATTCTCAATTTTAAAAAAAAATTCTGTTGAAAAGCCATCTGGCCCTGGGGATTTGCCACATTGCATGTCTCTGATTGCTGAGATTACCTCCATGACTGAAAGATCCCTCTCCAATTCAGTAACTAACTCAGAATTTACAGATGGTGTTTTCAGGGCTCAAAGAAATCCTCAACTTTGGATTTTGATTAATCTCAAGAACGAATTTAATTTCGGATGATATAAAACTTACAAACTCTTCCTCTGAGAGAAGTAGAGTAGGCTTCGTAATCACATTGCACTATAGAATGTAAAATTCTCTTGTTGATAAAGAAACATTTGATGCGCGAATATGTTTTATGGACTGGGGAGAAGAAAGAATAGGCCCTTGAAGTGGGATTGCGAAACCGCCACACATCAGCTACTCCATAAGTCTCAAGAAATAGATTGATAGATTGAGCGGACTTGGTCAGGGGTGTTCTCCCAGGAGTGCTCCGATCAAGAGATGAGAGTACACAATTAATATCTCCTCCAATTATAAGATTATGTGTTGACATGTTTGGAAGCAGAGAAAAGAAATGATTAAAAAACATAGGATTGTCCCAATTTGGTGCATAAATACAGGCGAGTATGACTGGGAGTGTGTATAGTTCCCCAACCACAAAAACATATCGCCCAGCTGAGTCAGCCTGAACATTAGACACCATAAATTGTACATTCTTTCTGATCATAATAGCTACCCCTCTTGCCTTGGACTGGAAGTTAGATTGAAATGACCTGCCCACCTCCTGCTGAAATGCAGATTATCACCTGAACATATATGGGTCTCCTGTAAAAACGCAATATCTGTGTTAAGCGCAGTGTTGGGGAGTAACGAATTACATGTAACGACGTTACGTAATTTAATTACAAAATTTACATAATTGTAATCCGTTACATTACTGGGAGAAAATATGTAATTAAATTACAGTTGCTTTTGGAAATTTCAATGATTACAACTTAAGTTACATTTGAAAAATCACCGCAAAAGCTCGGATTCAAATAGTTTTTCGCCCCCCTGGATTCATGTTTTTTTTTAGTTTTTTTCATATAAACATCCTCATTCCAAAACTGACGCTTGTGATTGGCTCTCTCTGGTCATGTGCCATTCGACTCAACCGACAAACCGTACGGCGGCAGTCAGACCAGAGACGTGGTCAGACTCAGCAGCAACAGTGTCGGCGGCGCACAAGATGTTCCTGGGCTGGAAATACAAAAACACTTTATACAGACAGAGGCCAGGCTTCCCTGTATTACAAAGGTGGCTCTCTTTTAACCCGGCTAGATCACCATGGTAACTTATGCTTAGCTCATAACCTGGTCCCGACCAGGTTCTGTTCAGAGTTTAATCATAAAATCGGCTATAAAACTCATTTAACTCATTTACAGCTGGCGTCACCTTTACTTTGAAAGTCCAGTGGAGCTGGATCAGAACATTTGTACGGAGGGAGAGATCGCGCTGATCCGCTGCTGTTGACTTTCTCTCTAAACGTCTTTACAGGTGTTCAGCTGAGTGGATACGCTGCTCAGCTGATGATCCGACTCGCGTCAGGAGGTCATTTATCAGGCTATGGCCTGTTTACTTTATATACAGTCAGTCACCACTGAAAGAAGTTGTGCGCTCGCAGCAGGACAGATAATTTAACTTAATGTGGCCATGAATAAATTAATTGTTCCGCCTGTTGCCCAAACGCAGTAAATCTTGAGTAGGTCTACTCTGTTTTCTCACATTTAAAAAGGTCTTTGTACAGAGACAACATGAGATTTTCTTGTAGCTACAGCACCTAAAATACCCACTGTAACCTATTTTCATAGCACACCAGCCTCACTTTCAGTAAAACTCACACTGGCATTTTATAATTGCGATCAGTGAAATATATGAAAACTATAAAACACAGTTTAAAACAACAGTTGTTGTTGCTATAAAGCTTCAATTTTAAAAGCAGCTCAATGTAGAGCTGTCAGAAATTAAAATCAGCCTCCTCTTGTCATATTTGCAGCAACAATGTTGCTTCAGGCTGTGATCAGGCTTTTTTGTATCCTCATACTCTCTCCATTAAAACAACCTGCTCCTCTTGGCTGAAATCAGCCCGTTGTCGCTCCATTTAGTGAGGAAGTGATCCTCCTTCAGTACAGGCCCAAGGTCAGACTCATAATATATGGTTAAACCTTTGAACTGAAAGGTTTATCACACTATAGGTCTTAAAATGTGAAAATGGTTAACAGTTGAGAGATTTCATTCAAAATTAAGAAAAGTAATCAAAATGTAATCAAATGTAATTAGTTACATTACTTTGAGAAAGTAATTGAAATAGTTACACTACTATTACATTTTCAGCAGGGTAACTTGTAATTGTAACCAACTACATTTCCAAAGTAATCTTCCCAACACTGGTTAAGCGGTTTTAAGTGTGTAATTATTTTTTTAAATTTCACTGGGTGATTCAAAGATTTGACATTCCAGCTCACACATTTAACTTGGTGACCACCATACCTTCTAACATTATTCATGCTGGCCATGCTATGTACCTCCTAGACTTAGTTCTGTATATGCTACCCATTGATACTGAGACAGACTAAAAGAAAATAACACCAATGTAAAAGTCTGGCAAAGTAAAGCATACAAATAGATAGGTCCAGCATACATTCCCACCCCATCATTTATATGAACACGGTGATTGCAGTAGCCTCCAAGAAAAAAGAAAAAGAAAAAAAAAAACAGTAATACGAGCAATAAAAAGAAAATAGGAATCAGAATTAACAAATAAGGAGAGAAAAATAAATGTAATTAATTAATTAATAATAATAAAGTGAGTGAACCGCAGCGTTGGAACAACTTCACTCCAAACCCAGTCACTCCATATAGTGTAATTAGTACTCTAGCAACTGGGCTCAGAATAATACCCCTTTGTACAAATCTGAACATGAAGTACCAGCCTTCAAAAACATGATGTGAACTGATCAGTAGTCCGGGACAAGTACTACAAATATTAAAGCATCATCTCCTCAGAAAAAAATTACTGATGTAAACAAAATCAGGCCGGACGTTATATGAGTTCAACCCTTGTGCCCTCCTCGGGCATTTTTGTAAATTTTTCTCAACTTTTTTTTTTGATTTAGCGATCATTTTGGCTGTGTTACAGCTTGTGGCATGGATTTTTGTAGGAACTCTTCTTTTTAGTCAATTTTTTTAAATCCAGTGTCTTTTACTCTTACATGTCTTTTATTTTCCTGTAATGCATTTTGCACCCTCTAACCACCTTCGTGGCAAAAATGTACGTGCACAAAATCTTCCATAAAATCCTCATACATCAATATTTTTTTCAGCTTTTTTTTTGCTTGAATCCCTTAGTCAACTTGTTCCTTGATCAAAATGATCAAATATTCAACATTTTTCAGGATTTTAACCCTTTAAATGCCACTAATTATTTATTTAAAAAAAACCCACAAAAAATGTATTATTTTCCATTTAATAAGTAGTAGGCTGATGGGGCTTTGGTGGTGATTAGAGTCTTTGATATATCAAAGATTACCAACAAAATTGATTTGATTGCATTAGTATATTTTATGTAGTAACAGATACTCCCTCTAACCACCTTCATGGCCAAAAATGCCCCATTGACTTCCATTAAAACCACATTTTTTAATCTCACTACCATTACAGTATAAAACCATGAATTCTGTTATGTCAGCATGCCATTTTGAAGAAAAGTTGTGATATTTGACATTTTTGATGTATTTCACCAGATTCAACCATTTTCCCATTGTAGGCCGTTGCATGAAATTCTTGTATTTTTGCCAGTTATATTATGGAGCCAGGTGACTAATCAAACTGGCATTTAAAGGGTTAAAATCCTGAAAATTATTAAATATTTGATCATTTTGATCAGGGAACAAGTTGATTAAGGGATTCAAGCAAAAAAAAAAAGCAGAAAAAAATATTGATGTATGAGTATTTTATGGCAGATTTTTTTACATTTTTGCCACAAAGGTGGTTAGAGGAAGTTTTTTTAAGGAGGGCACAAGGGTTAAAGAGTTCAGTCTTACGGTTAGTTTCCATTATCCGTGGCTGGGATGATGTTCATCTTCACATAGGCCATCGCTTTGTCAGGATCGGTAAACTGCTTGTCATCTTCCCCGTTCATAATTTGGAGCCGAGCTGGAAACAATAATCCAAACCGGACTCCCTGGCGGTCGCGCAGGAGCTTCCTCACCTCTGTGAAAGCAGCCCGGGCTTTAGCCACGCTTGTAGTGTTGTCTGGGAAGATGGTGATGGGGTCTCCGTTGAAGCGAAGTGGGCCCCGAGTGCGTGCACGGCGCAGCACATTTGCACATTCATGGTAATAATGTAGTTGGGCGATGATAACCCGGGGCTTACCACCTGGTTTTGCTGGTCCCAGGCTTCAATGTGAAGGATCGATCAGTGGCTCCTTTTCGAACTGTAATGCCTCAGTTAGCAGCTTAGCCACCGAAGCAGTGGAGCTCGAGCCGGGCGTTTCGGGGACGCCATGGATCCTTACGTTACACCTCCTCATTCGCCCCTCCATATTCTCACACTGCTCCTTCAGTCCTGTTAATTCTGTTTTCAGATCTCTCACTGTATTTTGCAGAGTAACCACCTTGTCCGACCAAGTGGACAGGCCGTCCTCCACTTCCTTGACATTAGCCTTCACGTGGTCGATCTCCGTGTGGAGCATTGCAGTGCTATTTCTTATTTCGTTTTTCACCGCTTGCAACTCACTCTTGAGAAAGTCGAAGTCTTCCGTAAGAGCATTTTTCAGCTCCGTCTTTATCACTGCTGAGATTTCTGCTTTTAGCGAGAGAAGAATTTCAGACTTCAGAGCTGAAGTATCCATGTCACCAGACTCTGGTGGGGATGGTGACGATCCACCTGGGCGTTCGGAGCCAATTCGGTCCGAGGAGGCAGTGGGCCTGGTGTTAGGGGATCCGGTAAATTTATATTTTCGTAGATTCGATGCCATCTGTGCACTTAGGCGGCTTGACTTCAATTTAAAGTTAAATACTGAAACTTTTCACAGATCAATATGGTGAAATGTTCAGTAAAGAAACTAAATTAAAACAGGCTTGGCGGGAGCCCACGCTAAACGCACCTTACCAGCCCATGTCATCTTTTATAATCTGGTTTTGTTTTTTTTCCACAGAGACACAGAGCAGTCAGGAAGAGGATACATTGTTGTTGATCCAGTCCTTCGTGTTGGAGCAGACAGTCATGTCCTCCCATTAGACTGCATCACCATCCAGACCTATCTCGCCAAATGTCTGGGACACCTGGATGACTGGCCAATTAGACTGAGGGTCTCCAAGGAGTCAGGTATGTGTGTCTCTTAGTGTATTAAGGGGAGAGACATGATTACTGCGTGGATGAGTCTATGCAGCCACTACAAAGGACATCAAGTGTCCATTCACTGAAAAACCAAAAGGAATGATTTTGAATAGAGGCTGTATGAAGAGCTCTGTTGCTGTTTGCAACTCTACAATCCAGCTTTCCTCTTGTTTTGTATTATACTAAGTACAACAGACAAAGCAGCTCCTCTTCTTCCCAACATGTTCATGGTGTAAGCGGCTGTGCGTCTACCTAGAGGCCTCAATCAACTTAAGTCTTACACTTGTGCAAGGAAAGTCTTCGAATGTGTGAGAACCCCGATCTGTGTGTGCATGTTTCTCTAACAGGATACAACATGATCCACTTCACGCCCCTTCAGACTTTGGGAGAGTCCAGGTCCTGTTACTCCTTGGCAGACCAGCTTACCTTTAGCCCTGAGTTCAGCCCAGCTGGCCAGAACTACACCTGGGCAGATGTTGGAGCACTCGTGGAAAAATTACAGAAAGAATGGAACATGCTGTGTATTACAGATGTGGTGTATAATCATACTGGTGAGTGACTGTGTATATATCTTTATGTGTGTGCGCTTTGTATTCGAACTAGTTTATATATAGATATGTAACCCCAACTCTTCTATCACTTACCATTGGCTATTATGATCATATCAGTCTGATACTGAAATCTCCGAAATGATATCCCTCAGTCATACACACATTCCTGGAATCAGACAACATATTTCTTTTTTATCAATCATGATGTGAGCTACTGTATGATTGTCTGACCAGCATGGCTTTCTATATTGTCAATATTTTCATGCTTAATATGAATATGAATAATATCGCTGAGTATATCTAAACCAATTTTCTGATTCAAATTCATCTTTATTTGAATGACCCAGTATCGATTCAGAAAATCCCGAGATTGATCTTTCAATACATGCCGTTCCCCTGATATATGACAGAGGCGGAATGAACATCCACTATTAGCCAGGTGCGGGTACATTTTCTGTTTGCTGAGTAAATGCCTGTTGATTGTCTGTCACGTAAATGTTTGTACCAAACCAATGTATATTACGAAATGTTTGGTAAAGGAATTACCAAAAAGAGATCTAACATGAATAACACAACCAAGTTGCAGTTAAAAAGAATAATCAAAGTGACAGACAAACAAATGAAAAATCCCTAAATAACTCAAAAATAATCAGCAACAAACTGATGGCCTGGCCAAAATACACAAAAGAATAGCCCTCCCAGACCAACCCACCAGGGACCATTGGACTGGGGACTGACCCTCTACACTAACCAATATGAGGAAACTAAACCGAAACAAAGCTGCAAAAGTAGGATTACCAAACCCATCAGATTAACGAAAGGAAAGCATAATATCACCGCAGTCAGCCTCCTGACTGACTGATGCTCAGGCCGGATAGTGGTAGGAGGACAGTCAGAGGAGATTGTCTTACACCCTCTTACTGCATAGCTTCAATTCGGGAAAAAGAGACAAAAGCATCAGCCAACAGCACTGCATGATGACCAGCAGAGGCTCTTAGTCTGCTCAAATGACAACTGGCAGGCATCAGAAACCACTCGGATCTTACTTTTCAACTTAATAGTTAATTCAGAGGAGAGGCTACAACAGAGAAGAAGCCTCTTTAATAACTAGCCATCACCAAATAACAACAGAGCTCAGTTCGGGTGGTTGGAACAGGGAAAGGTGGTCAGTGCATTATGCATGCCGTTGTGCCATTGACTTTGTGAAAACCCATGCAGAAGCGATCTTCACCATTAGCTTTATCAGCAAGTAGACATTGGGAGCTCCATGCACTACAACTGGGCTCAGCATACATTTTCTGGGTCTCCGGTGCCAGCGTTGTCCTTCAGGGGGGAAGGTCCTTCCCAGGGGTGCAGCAGACTCTTTATGGCTCTGTAGGCGATGAGGAAGATGGCCCACTGGATGTAGAGGGACCCTGCTGATTTCTTCCACATGGTAGGGGTGTCTTCTTACAGTGTGATGCGTGGATCCCCGTGAAATGACCTTGACACAACCAGGTTATGTTGGTGGTAAGCAGGACGTGTTGTGGTTTCGACCAGAGGGGTGTTTTTTCTCCGTAGCTCTCTGATGCAGACCCAGTCTCCTGGTTGAAGGTCGTAGCACTGCTGGCTGCCAGGAGGTGACTGGACAGCTTTTACTTGTCTGTGGATTAGCTGAACAGTAGAGGTTAAGGCAGAGCACAATGTTCGCTTGGAGGTTCATCTTCTTCACCCTGAGTTGCTTGGCAAGCATTTCGCTAAAGAAACTAAATCAGCCTTCTTGCAGGCCCAAGCTTCGGGCCGGTTGGAGAACATCTCTATACAAGAATATTATCATATCCATTACATTTCAAAGTACAAGGAAGCTGGTTCCACAACATGGCTGTCATTTTGGACCCACATGTTATTTACATTTTTACAAACATGGCAAAGCCACAATTTATTATTCCTTCACATCACATGATCACGTTGTTAGGAGAAGCAAGATTGTTAGCGGGTAGGGAAGGACAGAGCTTTACAAGGACAGGAATGTCAAGTTTTGCAGCCACTTTGGCTGCATGATCACCCAAGAGAATTGCCTCTTGAACCAGGGTCCTTGGATTTGGTGTAAGCTTCACAATTAACAACAGCAAATAGATGAAGGAAATCATGTAAACAGCATGTTTGGAGTCTGTGTAAATGGTGACAGTTTTACATTTTGCTAGATGACAGGCTCTCATCAGTGGAACAACTTAGCTACTTTGGCGGAACTTGAGGGTGGCAGGGCTGCGCTATCAACTATTGAAAAATGATCACAAATTGCATGCCCTGTGCGTGGCACTCCGTATTCTTTATAAGCAGAGCCATTATTGTAGAAAACTAGATTAGAGTTGGAAAAAGAAGTTCCTGAAAGGTCAGGACGAGGTTTAATAGAACATAACAATCGAACTGGTGCAGCAAGTGACGCATAGTCAATTGTCCATTTTCAACAATAACCTGTCATTCCTAAAAGTGTCTTCATCTGTGGCACATTTGTGGGTCTTGGCATTTCCACTATAGCTCTTATCCTGTACGCAGTAAGGACGCTTGTAGAACTGGATAATGTGTGTCCCAATTATTTCTGACACAGCTGAGCCTTCTTTAGTAAGGTTTTGTGGCCCTTCACTGCTAAAGCCTTGAGAAGGACAACTGTGTCAGTTTCACATGCAGCAGCAGAGGGTGAGGCTTAAGGTGAAACTCTCGCCAAAAAGCAACCTAGGCTTTATTTGTGATTTAGTATGAGTCAAACCCTCGTGTCCAAAAACCTTCTTTTTAGTAAACTCTGCGTACACAAACAATGTTCTCAATGCTCGTGTTCATGTGTAGAGACCCTGGTGATACTATGTGCACAGTTTCATGTTGTGTCAAGCCTTCTTGGTGTTTTAAAAATAGTGATTTTGATGCTAGCATAAAAGTGCCCCTGCCCCCGATGGAAAATTAGCTTGCCCGAAAACAAAACTATGGTAAATCTTAAAAGTGCCTCTTTCATCGTAATTATGCATTTACATGAAGGTTTGACTCATATTCAATCACAAATTGATTTTGATCGATCAGAGCAGCTAACATAGTTATTTTGTTATGTTGAGAAATCTCTAAAAACACTCTGTCTGGGGTGCAATAGATGGTGCAATTTAGTTTGCATAACAAATCTCGCCATAACAGATTCACGGGCGTGGTATCTGATAGATGAAAAGAGTAGGAAGTCGTGAAACTTCACATTCTTTCAGTGAAAAGACCTATACTGCCCTACAAAGCCAAAGTGCAGTAACTACACCAACATTGAAACTGAGAAAAATGCCTTCAAAGTTTTCATACTGGCCAGAAAAACATGTTGCAGGTATTATAGTGGTGATACTTTCAAATAATACCTTTATAGGAAGGAAAATTGTATAGAAAAAAAAAATACCAATGATATGACCTTTGACCCCGAAATTGTAGATACTGCACTCTGCCTTTGAATTACCTCAAACAACTAGAAAACTATTACAAAAGCAAAGTGCAGTATCTACAACTTTTGTATTACTTATGTCTTTTTATTTATTTTAATTGGTTTTGTGTTTTGTTTATGGTTCTTTATAAAAGTTTGAGAGTATTGAAATTGCTTGTAAACTCCAATAATCCCTTTTTGTCCTAATGTCCCTGTCACATCGCAGTCTTAAACATTTTTTTTTTGTCAACAACATTATGTTTCCAAACACCCATAACATTTTACACACAATCAATGGTATTTTGATTTGTGGATTTTCATTCTAATAGGAAATTAATTCATGAAATACCAAAACAGCTCTTAAAAAATATATACAAATTAGGAAGGAACTGAGACGGGCTCAGTGCTCTCAGGGGCTGGGGAGGAGGGTGCTGTGCGTGTGTGTGTGTGTGTGTGTGTGTGTGTGTGTGGAGGGGCTACTGCATGATGTCCATTCTGGTAATGTGCGCTCCTGGACCTGCAGGAAGTGCTATTGCGTCTTGAGACAGTTTATGCGCATCACAGTGGGTACGTTGTGCGAGTAGCCTATGGCTTGTGGCTTGTATCACTAGGCCTAGAGCGTAAGAAATTCAGTATTACCATCTGAACTCTTATTAAATAATTATATCAGAAAAAGTAAACTTAGCTTATGCGTTTGCATGAGAAAAGAATCGTGTTGTCGGATGAGACTGTGTGCCCTGGGTCACGGGCAGCGACTTGAGACCAGCCCCTCTCGCTGTCAGTGACATTAATTTTATTATCATGTTATCTTACAGTGACAACTGCAAAGCAGATATTGGAAACGTAGCCAATCTACACAGGAAAAATACTCTTGCCAATTAAATCTTTATGTCTATGTTGCCAGTGTTCTGTCCGTTCAGGACGAATTTATCTGTGTTTGTTTGGTAATGCCTCACTGCATGTTTGGTATGCAGCTGTTTCTGTCTGAAATAGTTAAGTTTCGTTTTGATCGAAAGTAAAGCGAGTTGCACAAACCTCTCATCCAGCGTCCTTTTAATACACAACAGCCAGATCGGGTGTTTTTTCGCTACATCTTAATGCCTGTTCACGGTGTGTTTTAGCTGGTTTTCGCCTGGAAGGCTCGATGGAAATCTGTCACTGTCTTGAACGAAGTTAAACTGTGAGAACGCGCCGTTCACAAACGCCAGAATGAACGCGTTCACAATAACGTTCATCAGGCAGAAATACAGTACGTTCAGTTCACGTTCGCCCAAAATATGAACGAGTTCATGAACGATCGTTCATTGAACGCGTTCATGCACAACACTGATATCCAGAGTGGATAGATGCTACAGTCTTCAAGGGAGCAGGCAGGCTAAAATGGTTTAATATGCTAGGGGCTCGCTAGCTAACCTAGCGCGAGGCTAACATATGATAATGAATAGATTTAGGTGTTATTTGACAGGTTAGTTGTTCATATTTTTCCATCTTCCTTACCTCTGTCTGGATACTTCCGTTTCAAAGCAAGTTCCACCATGAGCTTTCCTCGGGATTGTGACATGATGTTTGTATTAGTTTTACGATATAGCAGCTATCATGTTGGCTAGGTAGTGTGTGTGAGAAGGAATGCCGGTACTAGAAGCTAATATTCGGACAGAGGGTAGGATAGATTTGGATGGGGCTACTAAGGCAGACCGCAGTATCTACTGCATCAAAGCCGGGTAAACAAAGGCAGAACGCAGTAACTTCACTTACTGCGGTTAGCCTTTTTATTAGGTTGGATTTTGTAGTTACTGCAAATTTGACATAGTGATTTCTCTAAAACGGGACAACGTTGGACCAAGAGCTTTTGTCACAAGACAAAGAAGGTGTTATAAAGCCCATTTTCAGTCTAAACTCAATTTTGACCAAATATGTAGTTACTGCACTTTGCCTTTGTAGGGCAGTATAGCCACTGTAGTAGGCCTACATACAGGTAGACAAATGGGAATACCTCCCACCCCCGCAACTCTGTTTACTTCAGATACTTTCAAATGTGAAGATTTTGTTGATTTTCATGGGGGAAAAGAGAAGCTCCCATATCTATGAAGAATTGTGTTAATTCACATTTATCATTAAATTAGATTATTCTTTAGTTTTTGCTAATTCAATAAGTGCAGCTTGGGTTACAATTTTGTCCTGTTACAATGTTGTCACTGTCGTGACAGCTCTACTGGTTATACTGTTGGGTTGGTGGGTCTTCTATTTTGGTTGCTTGATGCAGGTGCGTTGGCACGGTATGTGGGGTTGCTTTGTTTTGGCAGTTTCTTACCCAATGGCCTGGCTCACCACATAAGAAGCAATTCTAACGGTTAGAGAAAGGTGGCCTGTGGCGCTGCTCATGGTGTGAGGGCCAGCATCTTTGGCGCCCCCTCTCTTTTTGGAAGCTTCCTCTGCCACTGCGTTCTCCACTGGTTGTGCCGCCTCTGTAGTGAGACACTTGAGAAACCAATCCAAATGGTGCTGTGCTATTTCTACCAATTCAGTCATTGGTTTTCTTGACCACCCAACTGTCAACTTTGCCTGATTTTTGGTCGAAGACTATTCACAAACAAATGTTGCATGTAACCAGTTGAAAATCAGACAGTTTGACTTGGTGACAGACCACAGTTGTCCTTGTCATCATTTTTACATGCAGCTCCCTAGGACTGTCATCTTTTCCTTGTCTAATTTTTGTAAGAGGAGTAAATTCAATTTGTTGCATTACCTCCAGTTGAACTGCTAAAGCTATGATGCTGTAAAGCATCTGAGCTTTCTCTGGTGTGATCCTTGACCACTCTGGGATTGCAGGGGATCTCACAGTTATCGATTACTTTGTCTTTCAAATCAGATGGCACAGTCAGTTCTAACAGTTGTATCCTAGCAGGCTTATGAGCACTATACATCATATTTTAGCTCCCTTCAGCTCCAAGGTTTGTAGACAACTTCTTTTCCCATTGTGAGTTGTCAAGCTAATTTTGTTGTGTTTGTTTTCTTTGGTTTTCAAATTTTCTTTTTGGAACCCACCCTTGTTCTTCTACCTGATTATTTATCTCACGTCTTGGGTATTCAAAAACCAGTGCTATCAACACTGGATTCGTTTATCTCTCTTACAGAATAAAGGCTTTTTATTTTGATCTTATTTCTTTGTTTTAGTGTTTCTACAGGACATGTCCAGTCTGCGTTGTGTTTTTTTTCTTCTTCTTCTTCTTCTTCTAATTGTGCTATTAGCTTTTTATTTTGATCTGTGAGAGAAACTATTTTAGATTAAAGATTTTAGGTGGGGGCACACATTTAACATAGTGATCAAACCAGGTCCAGACGTCTCTTGATCAACTGGTGTTACGCAAATGTGTATCCGCAGGGTGTAGGAGACAGACAGAAATCACCATTTAGGTCTGGAGGTCAAAGGGCTCTTTCCAGGCGTCACTTGAGACGTCACTTCAAATTTTCTTCCTCACTCCCCTAGTTGCACAATCCACATGCTGGTGGAAATGTGGGAAAACTGATTTCATGTTTGAAATCCCCAGGGACAATGAAAAAACCTCAGTGTGAGTAAATTGCAACTCACTGATATTTAAGTGTAGTGTCAGCGGTGGGGGGCACGTACACAGCAGTGATAGAAACTGAGGTAAACTCCCTGGCAGAATTGTCTGCAGTTTACATTCAATAGCTCAATGTCCAGAGAGCAATGGCTTGAGACAAACTACACAGACCAACCTCTCGGGATTAACCGCTCCTGTCAGCATGAAATGTAGCCAGTATGGATGTCCCGATCAGGTTTTTTTTACCCCGATCCCGATCCGAGTCCTTTAATATTTAGAATCTGCCGATACCGAGTCCCGATCTGATACTTAGCCTTAACTAATATTTTCCTGGATAATACAGCTGCATTCAGAAAAGAAGTACCTGCATTCCTTAATAGTTTTCTCTATTTTGTTGAAACAAAGTATATCCTTTCATATGGCTCTTTCTTATTCTACATATGCTGTTGCAACATCCACCTTCCTTGTGTTAGCAGGTGAGTCTGTGACGATGCACTGTGACAGCAGTCCCTAGTGTACAGCCAGCTGGAGTGTGTGCGCGATGCAGCCCATTCTTGGTACCTCCATATCATCCACTGCTTTTTTCATATTCCTTATGCTGTCATGTAAAATGACGTGGACGCATTGCTTCTCTATTTCACACGTGTTCAGCATCTCCTCAATTGTCTGTTTTACATGCTCTGCTGTATGGGACCCACGAAAGTAGTGCGCATACCGGCACACTGTAACTCGAAAGTGGAATCAGTCTAATTTATTGCAGGGATGGTAGGGCATACCAAGGATTCAAAAACTCCAGGTGACACAGAAAACCCTGATCCTCTACCACGGAGATGAGCTGGTTATCCAGAGCGATGAATTTAATTACCCTCTCTGTAATATTTTTGGGCATGCCGCTGTCTCAAGGATATTTCTCTTAACCTTTGAGAGTATCCGAGAGTGTTTATTGGGTTAACCCTAACCCTAACCCTGTATTGCTTGAGTCTCTCCGCTCTTCTGATGAAGCCTAACTGGCGAGGACCAAACATTTCAGCCAGGAGCCATTCCAGGCTGGCATCTCGCACACCACAGCACCTGCTAACAAAGACGTTTGTACATATTACATTTACCATCATTGTTGTTTACACAGGCTATGATCAAGATGGTATGCATGATATTTTAACGTTTGACTTGCACTTTTGATGTTTTTATGCACTTACTTTTTCACACATTTTATTTATTTCTTTATTTTACCATCTCGACTTTTAGCTTTTGCAGATATCAACTGATGCAATTCATCCATTCAATAAGTATTCCCTGCAAGCAAAAAGGTTTTTTACTCCCTCTAAACTTTTGTGGTGTGTTTTAGCACTTTTATGACTTTTTACCGAGTGCGTGCTTCCTGGTTTACACAAGGAAACACGCACTCATTTGGTTGTGCACAGCCGAAGTAAACGAAAATCCATCTATGTGATTTTTAATATGCCCTTCCACTCCTTTTCTCTTTTTTTACTAAAAAGGAGAGTGCCTCTATGACCCTGTTCAGACTGCAGGCAAAAGTGGCCTGAATCTGATTTTTTTGGGGTCAAGTGACCAGGTCAAACTTCTTCAGAAGTAGTGTGAACATTCATATCTTGCCCAGATCTGATTTTTTCAAATCAGATTTAGACCACTTCCATATGTGGTCCTGAATCAGACCCAGGTCTGATTTTTTTCAATGCGGCCGCAGTGTGAATAACCAAGGTGGATTTGATGCAACTTTTACGTCATTCTACATCGACAATTGTCACAATTATGCGCCGGCGAGTACAGACACTACAACAAGGAGAACGGTGATGGAGCAAGTCAGTGGAGGGAGAGTGAGGTGTTAGACCTTATTAGTATATGGGGAGATACTTCAATCCAAGCAAAACTAGAAGGATCATACCGTTACCGCTCCGTTTTTGAAAAAATAGCAAACGAAATGGAAGAACGGGGACACAAGAGAACGTGGCTGCAGTGCCAAAGGAAGGTGAAGAGCCTGAAAGCTAAATTTAAAGAAGCGAATGATTCCAATAACCGAAGCAGTCATGGTAGCATCACCTGCCCATTTTATAACGAGCTTAGCCGTGTTATGGGCGATAAACCCAGCTGTCAGCCATTGGAGCTGCTGGATAGCTACGAAGCAGGCGAAGAGGAGCCTGAAACTCCGAGGAGTTCGGCGGACAGCCTGGATGCTGATGGCGAGACAGGTAAGTTTTCAGTCTTGACATACAAGACCTACGCATATAGAAAATCTTGAGTGGAAACACTTAATATAAAATAAAAGTTAGAAATATCGCAAAGAAGTTTTACATTTGGAGACTAGAACGTTGGCATGTTTATTAGAGGAAAATTATGTTAACAGAATAGACGAGCCAGTCTCCCAGTTTTCTTTGCACAACTCGGAAACCCATCAGAGAAGCAGAGACTACCCTGTACGTGTCTGTCATTCAAAAATGTACACAGTCTATCTACGATCTGATCCAGTGTACTGGTAACCTGGCTCTGCAGAACCAAATTCCATATTATAACCTAACATATAAGGAGGGGGGCTACCATGTGACCCTCATCCTCTCAGGGTAACGTGTGTGTGTTTTTCCTTATACTCATGTCTACCCTCCAAGCCTAACTGTTTATTTTTGTAATTGTGATACTATGGCCAAACACTTTCTCCTCTTTCTTACAGCTACATCTGCCAAGAGCAGGAAAAGGAAGACCAATATGGAAGCAACACTGGAAATCTTCACTAAAAAGATCAGCTGCTCTCAAGAACACAGACGACATTGAGCTTCAATTGAAAATGCAAGCAGCACAGCATGAACATGAGCTCAAAATGCTCTCAATGTTCACACAGTTTCTTGCAAGGTCAAATTCCCCATGTCCACCTTTCTACCAGGCACCAGTCCAGCCCTCACAGTACAACCCAAGACAACTGCCACCTCAGCCTACCTTTTACAACTTTACTCAGCCCCCTAAATTTAGCCTGGGTTCACCTCAGCCTCCACCATGTTACGAGACAACCAACCAGCCTCTATCTTTTCTGCAAGATCTGGCTCAACCTCTACCTTACAACCATCCCCCTGCACATCCTCCAGATCTACCTCAGCCCTTCAGCCAGGTGTCAGCACACCCTCAAGTAGGGCTGGGCGATATGGCCTTTTACTAATATCCCGATATTTTTAGGCCATGTCACGATACACAATGTATATCTCGATATTTTCCCTTAGCCTTGAATTAACACTTTGATGCATACAATCATGCCAGTATGATGATTCTACGTGTCTACATTAAAACATTGTTCATATTGGGGCGACCGTGGCTCAGGTGGTAGAGCGGGTCGGCCTATGTTCGGAGGGTTGGCGGTTCGATCCCCGCACGGCCAACTGCATCATGGCCGTTGTGTCCTTGGGCAAGACACTTCACCCACCTTGCCTCGTGTGAATGTGTAGGAGGGGCCGTAGGCGCTGAATGGCAGCCACGCTTCCGTCAGTCTGCCCCAGGGCAGCTGTGGCTACTATCGTAGTTTACCACCACCAGTATGACTGTGTGTGAATGAATGAATGTCAGCGACTTTGGGTCATTGAAAAGCGCTATATAAATAAAATGAATAATAATAATACTGCATTAATATATGCTGATTTTAAACATTCATGCCAAAAGGGTAAAATCACAACTAAACCAATTTATCAAAACTGTAATTATTAAACAGTTATTAACAAATAGTGCCTTTTATGCATGATGTAACTAATATGATGTATCAAAATAACGCTAAATTAAAGTGCACATTTTGTGCATAATGCCAGTACAATATTTAAACAAATGAATAAAATAAAGTGACTTTTTGCGCATGATGTCACTAATAACATTTCAAACAACAAGTTTTGCGGCATACTTTACATATTAAGTTTATTTGTTCAACGTCCTCCCTCTTGTACCTAAACCCTCGCCAGATGATGGATCCTGCGTTGTTTTTCTTGGGAATTAATTCTCCCTCCATTTTTCATAACACCTGCTGCTGCCGCTACCTGAGATCTCTGCTGCTACATGCTGCCGGGTGTATGACGTTGCACGCACGACAGAATGTAATGTACATAACTAGGTGCGCTTGTTTTATCTCTCTGTGCGGGGAGATGAGAAAGAGTGAGAAAAACCTGTAGCTCAATGCCCGTGACTAAAAGCAACTGCGTGACAATTGAATGTATACTCGAATAGTCACGATATAGTCATTTTCTACATCCCACAGAAAACAGGTCGCGATACATCTAGTATATTCGGTATATCTCCCAGCCCTACCCTCAAGGTCCAGCTCAGCAGCCCTTCAGCCAGGCCTCAGGACATCCACCATTCTACCGACCTCCAGATGATGAGGAAAAGTAAATCAGATCACGATGTTGTGAAAATGTTGTGAAACTTTCAGTATTGTTGGTCAATCCATGCAAAGTGTATCCATCATTATAAAGGTTAATTACAGTTCAGATTATATTTGACAGTTTGATTTCAGGTTACAGTTTTAATGATATGTAGTGTTATTAAACTGACAGAGACTTGCACTATAGCAGAACATTTTTATTTTGAACATTTTCAGAGTATTTATTCAAAGTAGAACAGAAATTAGCAGGTTTTCTTATTTTTTGGCCCGAGAAAAATCCTTGTGTGGTATTTTTGATGACGATTTATATATGGATCAGTTGTTTACATAAACCTGCACAACTGATCATTTTACAGGGATGCATTTCATTTTTTTTTTCAGAACAAAACTGACTATTTCATTTGTATTTAAAACATTTTTTGTTACTCCACACTTTGAGAATGTTATGTTTAAACATTGTCAATTAAAGTTTTCTTTTGTGAATCAGTGTTGGCTCCAAAAAAACTCTGTCAGTGCCTCTCTGACTCTTGTTGGCTCGGCAGCATCTTGTGCCCCTCCTTCTGCTATCCTGTTGTCCTGAAGAATAGCTGGAGCAGGTCCCTCATAGGCCTCACCATGCTTTTCACACACATTGTGGAGAGTGCAGCATGCACTTATGATGGTAGGGACAGTGGAAATGTCCACATCCAGCCGTTTCCCCAGGCATCTCCACCGCCCCTTCAATCGGCCGAATGCACATTCCACCGTCACCCGCGCTTTGCTGTGTCGCTCGTTAAAGTATCTTTGCTGCTCTGTCAGTTTCCCTGTGTCAGTGTTCCCTTTAAGCAGCCAGCTCCGCATGGGGTACGCCGGGTCACCAAGCTGCATGATCGGTACTTGGACACCGTTGATCTCCACTGTGTCCTTTGGTGATGAAAAATAAGAGAAGTTGAATTTATTGGATGTTATATGTTTCTCTAAACATTTTAATCTCCTTTATACTAAGATGGTACTGTTTCCAAATAGGATTTGTGTGTGTGTGTGTGTGTACACATGTGTGCATGATAGTGATAGAACAACTTACTGGTGGAAAAAGCTCCCCTCTCTCTGCCATTGCAAAGAGACAGGAATTCCTAAGAACCCTGGCATCATGGACACTTCCAGGCCATCCCATGTAAATGTTGGTGAAACTGTTATGGGGACATGTGATGTGTTATTTTATAATTTTGTCCATGTAAACAATTATGAAAAGAAACACAAATCAGTTATTACTGCACTGTTGAACATTTAAATATAGGCTAATTTTGAAATGATCAGTAGGGGATTGTCAAAACAAAACAAACGGATCGTTATTGTAAACACAGAGTAGCTATCATATTTTAATATCAGTAGGCCTATCGACAAGCCTTACCACAATTGTATCACAAGGCAGCATTATTTAACTATTTTATAAACCTAAATCAGACTTTTCACTCAATGACGGCTAGCACTAGGAAAGTAAAGAAATTACAGGATAGATTATTTCAGAATTGTAGCAGGCTTACCAGAACTGATGATCTACAACTCCCTGCAGAAGGACCGAATGCCATCCTTTGCGATTGAAGTAGTCAACGTGATTTTCTTCTGGGGCAATGATGGGGATATGACTCCTGTCAATTGCTCCAGCGCACTGTGGAAAACCACACCTCATTTGGAAGCCTCGTAGGACCTCCCGGAGGGCATCTCCTTCGGGCAGTTTTATGACCTCGGGCATAAGGACTTGGCGCACTGCTGTGCAAAATGTGTGCACAATCGCGCACACAGAGGACCTGGCAATGCCAAACAGGTTACCCATCGTGCGGGAACTGATCCCTGTTGCCAGCCAATATAGTCCGGAAGTTTTCAAAAAACAGTGTCTCTGTGAAGCTATTCACATCACATTCCCACCACTCCTGGCTTCGTCTCCACATCCACGTCACATTCCCACCACTCCTGGCTTCGTCTCCGCATCCACACAGACCGCTGTAGTGAATTTTCAGCCACTCCGCAAAAGGCCAAAATAGCCAATTTTGCTCTCTTTCTTTTCATTCTTCTCCTCCTCAGCACCTGCTCATTAATGTTACGGCTGCCATTACACAAACATTTTGAAATAAACGTGAAAATGCTTACTTCCTCCATAACCTCCCCAACTTTAGTGCAACAGCATGCTGCGTCTGATGTCATTGTTATTGTTCTTTTGCGCATGCGGGTCAGTTCGAAACCGCAAACAGTTCACACTGGAATCTGATATAGGCCACATTTTAAAAGGTAATCTGAACAGCCAAACAACAAATCGGATCTGAGCAAAAAATCTGAATTGAGCATTAAGACTTGCGGTGTGAACGGGTTCTATGTTTTAACGATTCGGACGAAATACTTCTTAAAATTCGTTTTAGTTGTTTTAACACCACAGGCACCGACAGGGCAACAACACGTCATAAGGGACTTGGAAAAAAACCTTCCCCCACCTTTTTATAAATATCCTTTAAGGAAATATCTTACTTTCCCAGTGATTTTCCTGCAAAATCATTACAATTATAGTCCATCCCAGGAGTTTCCCACATAACTCCTCTAAAATTGGAAACACAACTGATTATTTTCCCCACGTTTATCATTTTAATTTTTTAATCTGTCTTTTTACAAATGTTTTTTTTAAGTTTATTTCAAATCCACTACCTTATTCTTCTCTCTTTTTCTTGTCCTAATTTTATCAAAATTTAGCTTTAGAATTCATTTCTTCAATTTATCACATCCGTTCCAATTTGCGGCCACATTAGAAATACAACACCGACTATACTGTCTAAACCTCACCCAATGTTGTTACAGATAACAGCCCCGTTCTCCTGCATCGAGTGTTTACATCATAAAGCTTAGTCAAACCTCGGCTGGCGTTTACTGCTGTTCAGTTGCAGTAACGTGGATGCAATTTAGCAATTGCCATTACAAGAGAAAAGCGTAACCCCATATTAATATTTACCTTTATGTAGCCAGGTAAGTCAATTGAGAACCTGTTCTTACTTGCAGTGACGACCTGTAATTAGCTACTGCCAGCAATTTTCAACAACTGTAGTTTTCAGTAAGCCACAGTTGCTTCCCCTCACCTCTCTACCAGGAGAATTGTTTGTAAACTTTAAATATATTACCAAAGAAACAACGCGATGTGATTAGCGATCATAGTTTCCAACGAATAATAAAAACAGGTTTTCCTGTGGCAATTGTGAACAAATGCCTACAGAACCTGAGAAAATCTGCTGTATATACCAAAATTAAGTGTGAACACTGGGCAAACAAGGTTGTCATTTTGCAGTCTCTTGTCTCTAATCTATTATCATTCACTTACCTTTCATAATTTCTAGGTTACACGAAGACTACAGCAGCTTCCTGAGCCACCATCATGCATGGTGGACCGTCCTGGCCTAGAACCTGACTGCCTGAATTTATTTGCATTGCAGAATGCACTGAACATTTATCGGGCAGACTATGGACCTGTACGTCTGAGGGGAATAGTGCAGTAAGCTTTTAGTCACATAAATACTATTCATTTATCACAAAAGTGTTATGATGAAAAGTACAGAACTGCTTCCTCTATCTTATATTGCTTATAGTTTATCTTTTACTTGTTAACATGAAAATTACATATCAAACAATGAAAACACAGTTAGGAAAGATGTTTTATTGTAAGAAACATTTGTAAACATGTGTTGACATGAATGAAATAATAACAAGAAGAAGAAAATAAATATCTGAAGTGAAACAGTTTGACTTTATATATTAACTTCAATATCAATATGAAAATTAAAACTGCAAGCAGTGATGAACGGGCCCTCGCAGTCCGCGCGCATGTCGGGGCGTGCTGCCGTCCAAACGCGGCGCGGCTGAAGCCCCATTGCTTGATCGTTGTTCACAGAGGCAGCAACTGCCTGTGTTTGGGACGGTGCACACCGGGGTTGAATATCAGCCTCTTCTCCCAACGTGTGTTTGTAACGTGGTGGGTTGCCCCTGCCAGTATTAAGTGCTTTCAGGTGAAGTCAGAACAACTTCCTGCAATTCACAGAAATCCAAATGGACTACAGGTGAATGATTTCTAAAACATTTAGCAATCAGGTACGTTTTGACAATCGATTCTGCACTGTTATGTTGTGTGAAGTGTTACGGCCTTCTATTTGCCTTCGTGCTGCCACCTTTTGAAGTTTCAATAAAATCTGATGAATATGCGGCTGACTTACTGGAATTGAATGGAATTATTCAGAGGTTATCCAGAGAGGATACATGTGCCTTGAAAGACAACAGTGCCATCTAGTGGCGACTTGTATCACCTACACCATCAATTCATGTGCTTCTAAGCAAAATTGACCACTTCCTGTTGGACTGAGAGTGTGGGTGTAAATGAGTCATTTGTGCGTCTTGTCATAACACACATGCGTGCCAAATTTCATTCATGTAAATGCATGTAGGGCGCCCTAATTGACTGAGATAAAACTTACTTCATGTTTCCAGTGGGATTCCAGTGGGTGGCGCTATTGATATGACACAGTATTGATGCACAGATCTATTCAGGGCGACTCCCTCTAGATTCCCTCTAGATTTGGCCGAGATAGGACATTGTATGAAGAAGTTATGAGGACACGATGCTTTGCGCCGAAGGATTTGAATTGACTGCTCCACTGTGGCCAGCAGGTATGACGTAGGATAAAGATTTCCATAACTTTTCATCTTCAAGGTCAGAGGATGCTACAGAGTGACTTTGAAGTCGGTGGTGTTACATCTGTAGGAGGAGATAATTTAAGTACGAAGAT
The DNA here is from genome assembly GCF_900880675.1 of Sparus aurata. Lineage (NCBI taxonomy): Eukaryota > Metazoa > Chordata > Actinopteri > Spariformes > Sparidae > Sparus > Sparus aurata. The sequence continues at coordinate 2,042,633 of NC_044207.1, read as the reverse complement.
TGGCAATATTTCAACATGGCGGCCAAAAGCAAAATGGCAGACTAAGTATTGATGCTGAGATTTGTTCGGGGAGACAGCCTCTACAGTTACGAGCAGTTTGGTGTGGATAGGAAATTGTATGTTGTAGTTATAAAGTCTCGATGCTTGACGGCATGAGGAAAAAATGGTTTCCACCGCACCGCCCACTAAAGTTTGGCGCAGCTGAATGATTTCCATAACTTTTGTTCTTCAAGGCATGAAGAAAATTACTGAGTTAATTTGAAGACTGTGGTGTTTAAGCTCTAGGACAAGATAATTTTCAAAGTAGGCATGAATTGGACAAAAATGCCGCCACACATCAAAATGGCTGCCTTCCTGTTGGAGTGACAGTATGGTCCCCCCAGACTTTTTTGTGCGTCTGCTCATGAGGAATCTGCGTATTAAATTTCGTTCTTCTACGCACTTGTGGGAGGCGGGGATGAACATTAGGGGGCGCTACAGAGCCCGCAGGTCACGACCACGCCCAATGACAATGCAGGATCGCAATTTTCGCCAGATGTAACATATATTCCAAATTTGGTGAGTTTTTGGGTATGTTAAGGCATCCAAAACTGCATTCAAACTTGGAGAAGAAAATTTCTGTCCTTCCAATAACAATAGGGACCTCGCAGGTCTACCTGCTCGGGCCCTAATAATAACAAAGAAAGTATCTAGTTGCCATGGATGTGAGCATTCAGTGCTGACTTTATATTGAATTGTGTTCAGCCAATATAACCTACAGAAGCATTGTAAGCTGGTGCTGGGGTTTTCTGGGGCGGAGAGTGAGAGTTGTGCTGCCTGTCTGCGTTTTCAGTACTGAGTAATCAGCATTAATATTTTCAAACCAGTAATCAGATTAAAGTTATTTATTCAAGTCACAAAAAAAACAAAAAAACCCACAAATGCTTGATCAAGGGCCCGGCCCCTGAGGATAGTGGCAGGTTCGGGCTCGGGCAGAGAATCTAAACTCTATGTAGCAGTCAACCATACACTCGTTTTGCCCTGGCCTATGCTAACATATTCCAACATATGCATTATATCACAAAATCCTGAAAACTTATACCCGGCAGAGGGTGTGTGTATGTACTGCTTTACCGACCGGGTCTCTGGGTTTGCATGTGGAAACCGTGCTGATCATGAACTAGAAGCTCGTGGTTAGCGTTAGCTTGGAAGCTCACGGTTAGCGTTAGCTTGGAAGTTCACAGTTAGCGTTAGCTTGTACTATGTGACACTGCTTGGTTAGTTCGTGTAAAATTGCTAAATAAACACAGTGAAATATTTGTACATGCAGACATTTCCCTTGCACATGCATTCCATAATGTGCAAGATCAGAAACGTAATACACAGAAAGATTCTGCTGTAGCACTAACTTGTGTGGTCGAGGCTACGTTAGCTGCTAACCTTACTGTAGTAACTCACGGGAGACTTCTTATCGAACATGGGGAAAGTATTTTCTATACATCTCACAGGAACACCAGGACTGTTTTTTGTTTTGGGGGGGGGGGGTTCCCCAAGTGCTAACCAACACTATTAATAAGTCTTTCTTAGTTCAACTGAAAGTCTTTAAGGTAACTGGGCAACTTAGTTTCCCTTTTTGACTGTCTTCTCACTGGGGTTGCCTTTGTTTCAGTTCTTTGTTCAGTCTCTGAGCTTCCTACAGCTTCAATAGCTGCTGGCTCTTCCAACTTCTCACCACTGAGTACCACCTCCTCAGCTTCCAGCCATGCTTCATTTTTTTCATCGGCCTGACTCAACTGAATAGAGGCAGCCTTGGTTGCTGTTGCAAGTTTCTGGTCTCTGGTGATGACTGTGAATCTGGTCCACATGTCTCCTCACTACTCTCCCATCACCCAGCATAACTTTGTATGACACTGGTCCAGTCACCAACTCAATAATTCCCGGGATCAACTTGGGTCCTAGACTGAAGTTCTGGGTCAGCACTGAGTCTCCTGTTTTGAACCAGCGTCCTTTCGCCTTTTTGTTGTGATCTTTTATCTGTCTTTCTTGTTTTTCCTTCACTTTCCTGTTTAAGTCTGGATGGATTGAAACCATTGTGCAACGTAGCTTTCTCCCGAGAAGCAGCTCTGTTGGGGACAGACCTGTTGTAGTGTGAGGAGTCACTCTGTAGCTAAATAACACTCTGGCTACCTTTAGCTGTCAGTGTGCCCTCTGGACATTTTTTCATCATTCTCTTGAACGTTTGTACCCCTCTGGTAGGGTGCAGAGGTCACATGACGGATACCATTTTTTTTAAGAAGGCTTTGAACTCGGTGCTGATGAAACAAGTGCCATTATCGGACACCAACAACTCCGGCAGTCCATGGTTACTGAAACTGGTACGCAGGCACTCAATTGTGGTGGCTGAAGTGGCAGAGTTCGCTGGATACACGTCCATCCATTTTGAATGTGCATTGACAAGCACAAAAAACATTTTTTCCATAAACGGTCCTGCATAATCCACATGGATACGGTTCCAAGGTTTGTCAGGCCAATCCCAGGGGTGTAATGGAGCTGGTGCAGGAATGTTGCGGTGCTCTTGACATGTTGTACAGCCATTTATGGTATCCTCCACCTCTTTGTCCAACTTTGGCCACCATACATAACTCCTAGCCAGTGCCTTCATTCTGGACACTTCTTGGTGGCACTGTCTCATAACATTTTCTTGACCTGGATTTGGCACAATCACTCTTGAGCCCCATAACACACACCCATTCTGGATACTGAGTTCATGTTTCCTCACCTCATAGGGGGCAAACTCCTCCCCTTTCAGGTTTGATGACCAGCCACTGCGTATCATCTCCCGCACCCTCAAGAGTACTGGATCTTTGTCTGTCCATGCTTTCACTTGATCAGCTGTCACCAGCGTGATGTCAGAGCTCTCCAGCATATGAGAACTCTCTCTTCCAGCCTCTCCCTTCCACTTTTTCTGGGAAAGGAAGGTGGCTCAGGGCATCCGCATTGCAGTGATGCTTCCTTTCTTTATACACTATTGTGTATTTGTACTCTCTCAAGGTTACCGCCCACCTTTGGATTCTGGGTGAGGCCATCTGTGGTACGGCTCGGTTCTCACTGAAAAGTGACAACAAGGGCATGTGATCCCTCACTATAGTGAATTTCCGTCCATAAATGTACTTGTGGAAATGTTTTATTCCAAACATCACTGCAAGTCCTTCTTTATCCAGTTGTGAATAATTCTTCTCAGCCGCGTTTAATGTTCTTGAGGTGAATCCTATGGGTCTCTCAGTTCCATCTGGCATGTGATGTGACAGCACGGCACCTACTCTATATGGTGATGCGCCACACAATGTCCTTCTCTGGGTCATAATGCACAAGCACTTCAGCGGACTGCATCATTTCTTTTGATTTTTCAAAAGCAACATTCTCCTCACTTTCCCTGTGAGGAGAATGTCATCCAGGAAGATGGTCACACGAGGGATGCCCTGCAGCAGTCACTCCATGGTCCATTGGAATATTGCTGGGCTTGATGAAACGCCATAACGTAACACTCTGTATGTGAACAAACCTTTATGTCTCCTGGGCGAGGAGATGGTTGAGTTCAGCCTCAACTCTTCCTCTCTTGGCGTATGGGACGGGCCTGGCTTTAAAAAACCTAGGGGCTGCTTCCTTGTCCACATATATTTTCGCTGGGGGGCTTTTAAATCTCCCAAGTTCATCTTTGAAAAACTCCCCATACTCCCCCATGTGCCTCTTCTGAGGTCTCTTCCAGGACGTGGTGGATCTGGGGTACTGATCTCCACTGTAAACCTAGCCTCTTAATCCAGTACCTGCCTACCAGACTGGGGCCTGAACCTGCTACAACTACCACTGGTTAGTCTTGCACTAGCCCTTTGTGCTGCACTTTAACCACAGCTGCTCCCAAGACTTTTACTCTATGCCCTGTGTATGTTTTGAGTCTCACCAGACATTGGCGTAGCTTTGGTGCCTCTTTTTTCCCCTAAGGTTTTGAACACCGAGTGGTTCATTACTGTTACCCCACAACCTGAGTCCATCTCAAACTGTGTGTCATTGTCTCTATAAATGGCTCTTCTTCTGGTACATCAAGTTCATCTATTTGGACAGTGTGAACATGACTTCTACTGTATCAATGCCATCTTTTACATCCTCCCCCTGGCTGACATAATTTGCTCCTTGAGTTCTCCCCTGCTTATCTGTTTGTACTCCACCCCCTCTAGTCTTTGAATTACTAGCTGATCCTGTGGACCTACACACTCTCGGAATGTGGCCAACTTTATCACACTTGTGACAGGTTTCTTTAATAAACCTACAGTCCCCAGCCCTGTGCTGCACACCTCCACACCTGAAGCAAGCTTTATGATGATGATGCTGCCTACTGGGGGTCTGCATTGTTGACATTTTGTGCACTGCTTGTGGTGCCAACTCCAAAGATTGTAAGTCCTTTACATCTTTGCTGGCTGTCTCAATGGCCTGGGCAAACTTCAGTGCCTTGTCAAAGGTCGAATCCGGCTCTGACAACAGTCGGCGCTGTATACGGTCATCTCCAATGCCACAGACCAGTCTGTCATGTATCATCTCTGATAACTTCCATAACTGTTTCTCCATGCTTTCTGTTTCTGGAATTAAACTTGAAACGCTCCACAATCTCGCTGGGTTTGGGGTTGAAATGGTCCTTTAATAACTTGACAAGTTCATCAAACGTCTTGTCTCCTGGCTTGGCGGGGCTGACTAAGTTCCTCATGAGGCTGTAAGTCTGACTGCCCACTGAACTGAACAAGATAGCATTCTCATTAGCTTCAAAAAAATGTTGGAGCTCTTCACAATATTCCTCCTACGTCTGGGTTTGGCTTACAAAAGGAGCGGCGCTTCCCACCATAGCCGCCGCCATGCTTTTTTTTCCTTGGTTACAAAGTCCGGTTTGTTATGCTAACTTAGCAACTTAGCAGCGAGTCTTACTCATTTGTCTGCACTCACATGAGGCATCCGCTGTACTTTATCCTCATTGCCATTTATGTTGTAACTCACTTCTTCCACCGAGTGTGCACTTAACAGGCTTAACAGGCTGTTGTAAGGCTCATGGCTCATGACAGGCTGTAACATGGACATGTACATTATGAACAGAAACACGAAAATGCTGGAATACGTTTCCGTCTCCGCCAGTGAGGGAGTAAGTGCATGCTCGACGGATTGACTAGTTTGGTCTAGCTACCAGAAGACGCGGATGTCAACAAACAGGTATGTAGCTGCTTTCACAAACACACTGTTTTAACTACTTTTTTTATTCATTTTGAGTCATACACGCTACAGTGCTGTGTGCTAAGGTGTCTGCTGATGTTGCATAACTTTTGGTGTGAGATGTGGAGCATGTTAAGACGCTTAAAACCCAGTGTAAAGTTCTGACCCCATGCTGTTAGCGTTCAATGCTAAATCTCCGTTCACGGAGCTCTGTAATGGTTGGACCAAATCTGTTCGCGTCTTCGGTACTGGCAAGTCAAGGGTAGCTTGAGCAATGAAGCTGCATGTTTAAATCGACCGAAGTTCTCCTTTAAGATGAGCAGCTGGACAGCCGCTGAGATCCAGGAGATGCCAGCGTCTCCTCGGTCTCTGTAGCTGTTTGGTTCTGTCAGCTTGTTGTTGTAGCGGTAAGCTAAGACCGGTCGCTACTTTCAAAAGCCCCCCGCTAAGAATCCAGTTCTAAACTCCAATGGGGTGCAATGTAAAGCTCTTATTTTGAAGACAAATTCGTTGTCACTGTTCACAGCCCAACTTCGAGCCTCACGTCACGTCACATGTTTACACCTACCTCAGATGCGGCTTTTGGAAAAGGAGGAATATTACACCTCCGCTTTAGAAAGACAGGCCGGCACATTGCCGTCCTTACCTTGAAGCAAATGTGCCACCTTTTCTATCTAAAAAGGGCTACTGTCAGAAACCTGTATCTCACTCAAAAAAGCACGGCTGGTCTTTTTTCAAAGTTTCTAGGCGTGTGGCAGCACCATAGACCCAAATACCAGAAAAAGTCAGTTTTTCATAATATGGGACCTTTAAAATCTTCTAAGCGATTCATCATGCTAAGATACTCACCGATATGGCCAGCAGGGAGACCCTCCCACAGGGGATGCTAAAAAGTAAAAAAACATATGAGTACCCACCAAATCATACATTTTCTCCATAGATGTAGACTCACTCTTCACACATATCGACACTGAGCTGGGCATCAAAGCTGTAGCGCAGTTCTTTCTTAAATATCCTGACACATCCCATCCTGATGACGTCATTCTTGAGTTAACTATGAGAAACAATGATTTCGAGATCAATGACGAGTACTTTTTAGAAATGTTGGGATGTGCAATGGGCAGAAAATACTGTCCTGCTTGCGCTAACATATCTGGCAGACTGGGAAAACACAGCATTTGAAAAGTGCAATAAATTACCCTGTCTCTACCTAAGATATCTCAACGACATCTTCAGCCTTGGGCAACACACACTGGCCAAATCTGAGGAATTCATGGTAATCTTAAATAACCATCACTCCCAGATGACCCTAAAATCTAACATACAACAACACAAAGTCAAATTCTTAGACACACAAGCCTTCTTCACCAACTTTAAAGACAACTCCAAAGGCTTAGGCACTAAAGTGTATTTTAAAGAGACAGACAGACACGCACTTCTCTATAAAACCAGCTATCATCCCCGTCATACATACAGAGGCTTAATCAAGTCTCAGTTAATCAGATTTCACAGAATCTGCACCTACAAAGAGGATGTAGAAACTGACACCCAAATACTCTTTACTGCCCTAAAACCTAGAAGGTACTCCACCCATTATCCCTTTAATTGTAACCTACTCACATCAACTTACGCCACTAAACTCAATCAAGACTCACTTCCAGGAGGCCCAGGCAAACGTCACAGGCTTACAAAACTACAAAGTTATAACTGCTTATAGGAGGAATAAAAACCTCAGGGACATTCTCATTAAAACAGCAATGGGAGATACTCAGAAGTCAAAGGTTAAAAATAAAAAACGTATTAATACATCCTATCTTGAGAATCCATTTTCCCAACAGGGCTGGCCTATATGGCAATCCTTCTCAGAAGACTCCAGAAACCTGGTTTACGCCATCCAGTGCAGTACCTGCAAAAAAATATATAGGGGAAACCAGCAATTTTCTTAGAGTTTGAATGTACCAGCATAGCCACCATATCAGAAAACAGAATAAATCGACAGTGCTCTATGATCATTTTAAGATTCACGACCCGCAAAAGTACACACATATAAGGGCATTGAGAACAATAACGCCCGGCCCAGACTTGAAAGGTAAAAACACGAGAGAAGATGGATACACAAATCAAAAACAATTGATCCTTTAGGATTGAATGAAAATTTTCATTGAATTTTAAAATTTTAAGGCACAAGAACAACCTGTTAACCCCCTTTTCTTTCTTCCCTTTTAAACAGTTTTTATGCACATAACAAGTGTGTTTTAATACTATTCTTGAGTGTGTTTTTTTGTGAATTTGTACGTTTATTTATTCATATATTTTATTCGCTTATGACTATTTTTTTTTTATTTTTTTTTAATTCCACTTACTTGATGGAATTTCAACAAGTTATGAACTCCAGGGAACATAAAAATCTCCAGGTTGTTTGTTTAAAGACCTACTTTTTATTCAATTTTAACTTTCCACATTTCAACCTATCTCAGTAGTCATCTCTTCAGACACCGTCCCACCGGCAATTGCCCACACGTGTCAACTGGTCGCCACTATGTCAGGGGCGCCCCCTCGGTGTCCTCCAGACCCCACCTTTCAAAGAAAACAAGAGTGTCTTATTCAGTTTATTTTCTTCACACTTTTAATCTCACTCCTTCTTAAGCCTCACCTTACCCTTATCCTAACCTTAACCTCCCCCCATCTTCCCCACACTTAACCTAACCTCTCCCTGCCCCCATCCCTAACCCTAACCTCTCTCTTCCCCACGCCTAAACCTAACCCAAATCCCCCCTCCCCCCATTTTCCTTCCTCCCCCCCTCCTGTTCTTCCATTTTTAGGATGTTTTTTTTAATTTTTAAAAAAATGTTCCTTTAATTTTAATTTTCCATATTTTCCGTTTTATTTTCTATTTCTTATTTTATAGGGGTGTTTTACTGTTTCAATAGGATTTATGTATATTTCTTTTTTTAAAAGAAAAAACAAAAGGCAGATGAAAAAATGCAAAATTTACAGGAACCAGAGCCAGTGCATGATGCCCCCTGCTACTGATGGGCATCATTTTTAAACCCCTACCTAACCCTGTATTGCTTGAGTGAACTCATTGTATTCTTCGGTGTGGAGTTGAGACGGTCTGACTCTGTACCACCACATAATGTTAGTAAATACTAAGCTGATATTGTTCCCATTTGTTTTGAAATATCTGATAAAAAATTATGAGAATAACTAGAAAAACAATAGGGACCCTGCAGGTTCCCTGCTCGGGTCCTTAATATACATATATATATCCGATCCCTAATCCGGATGTAACGTCTGATTCGATCGAGTCTGAAACCATGTGATCGGCCCCCATTTCCGATCACATGATCGGATCGGGACATCCCTAGTAGCCAGTCCCTTGAAGCTGACAGCATTGTCCGGGATTGATGAGTTTAGCCATGTCTCTGTCAGAATTATTGCATAACTGTTCCTCATCTCTTGTTTAGTTGTTAGTTTCCAGCAGCAGATGATCAATTTTTTTCTCCAGCGTACAAACATTTGAGAGGAAAATAGATGGAAGTGACGTTTTATAGAGGTTAGCTTATAGCTTAGCTGTTAGTCCTCCCCGACAGCTGCGCTTCGGTCACACCATCTCCACTTGCTCCTCTGTCAGCTTGTGATGCAAGGAGTTTCCATAGCAACTGCGTCTTGTCGGTGTAAAAGTCCAAGGCTATGTAAACACTCCCGAGTAGTCGTGAATATGAAGCCGAAATCACTAGATGATCGTAATTCGAGCAAGAGATGTCAATCATAAATTAATAGAGAGATAAGAGATTTTTGCCGGTTTTTGGTTTCCTAGGTGGCAGATTTTTGTATAAATATTCTAAACTATCACAAGCCAGCGTAGCCACAGCTGGACAGGGCGCCGCAATCCTGTTGCTAGCTAGCATCTAGCTGTGTCAACACCTGACTAAACACATGTGTCATAAAGTTTGAAACATGATCTGTTTGTACCACCTTTGACAAACCAAACAATGAAAAGAACTTTGTCAAAGCTTTAACAACCACTGATGTCACACAAGGGAAACCAAGTGGACACACACATCACTGTCACTCAAAATTTGTTACCAGCCTTTGTACAAGGAAGCAGACCCACAAAGTCAACCAAAACCATTTCAAATGACTCACAAGACTGGGATCGGATACAGCACAGCAGGGAAATGGTTTGTTTTGGTTTTCCAGTAACCCAAAAAATGTGACAGGATTTACAATAGCGTGCAACATCTCGCTTTAGACCAGGCCAAAAGAAATGCCACCAAATGCTTCATAGATTTTCTTGACAATTAAGTGACTGCAAGGGGTTTATCATGCGCTAGATTCAAAATGTCAGACCACATTGGAGCTGGGACAACAATCTCGGTTACAACATTCCAGTTGTCTGCAACAGAAGTACTCAATGGGGCCCATTTACACATGAACAGGCCATCTCTCACCATGTAACCCATTGAAAAAAGCTCCAGCTTTCTCTTGATCTACTGCAGCTTCAAACAAAGGGGACAGAGTAAAATAATTCCTCTGACCAGCAATCAATTGTTCTGGACACAGGGACAAATGTTAGACATCTCAATGAGTTTTCTTGTTGTGTTTTTTTTCGTGTCGCTAAGCTCAGAAGCGCGCAAGAAACAGAAGTGATTTTCGTAAAGGTCACACAAAACTATCCAGCGGGTAGCTTGAGTAACAGAGCATGCTGCAAAAACCTGGGATAACCTCTAAGCCAGCATGTCAGGAGACCGCTTGACAAGGACCGGTGTCACGTCTGGCGTAACCAGCACCTTCCCCCCATGAAAAAAATCAATAGTCACAAGTTCTGACTCCACAAAGACTTTAAGTAAAGGTACACCTATATCGCTCATACCAAGATCTTTAACTGGGACATCTGAACCAAGAGTAGACTCTTTACTGAAAGACAGAACTCCGTCTAGGTTGAAAGACCAGAAGGCTGCAGTGTCCCTCATGATAAAGGGACCATAACACTGCCACATGGCAAGGAGACAACACCATCCATAACAAATGGAACAGATCACAAGTCCACCAAATCACTGGACTTCTTATCGGACGTCAGCCGTACATCCAGCTCTTTCAAGAAGAGGAAGACAAGAAAAGGGCAACACACAGTGCAACTGGCTTCTAACAAATTTCAAACATCCAGACTAACACAGGCATACTGCCACTGAGTCAGCTAGAGGACACAAAAAACACCTTGATGTAGTTAGGACAAGCCCCACATTTCACTGCAGTGTTTTTAATAATTAAATGCTAAAATCATAACAATATGGCATTTGCATTTAATTCTGTGCTTAGTGTTAATATTCTTATTTGGACCAGGTTAGAGTATTTCCCCCTGTCATGTCCAAAAAGAAATTAATATTATCTGATATATTGGTATCGATTGAAAATCGATATTGAATTGATTGAATGGAATCAGAAATCTAATTGCAATGGTAACTTGTGAATGGAAATTGAAGGGAAATCCATAAGGATACACAGCTCTAATGAATAAGATGCAGCAAAATCTTTTAAATACAACATGTGAGCTATTAAGAATTAAATGAGGATTGCAACTTAAAGTCTTGTCCCTCAGTGCTTGTGAAGTTAGAGTATAATTTACTCTCCTTTCTAATAAGATTAAATGATTAAAATTACGTAAAAGTGTATCCGTGAACTGGTGACCATTTCTCTCACACAGTCACTGCTCTGTCGTAGCCCCATTCACACTGCCAATGGGGAGGCCCTTTTAGATAGAAAAGGTGGCACATTTAAAGCAAGGTAAAGGCCACAGTGTGCTGCTTTGTCTAGATACACAAGGCAGCACACCTTTACCGTTGCCAAGTGGTGGCTTTTTGGCAAAAAAAGCCACCACTTGGCCACCACTGGGGTAGGCGTAAACATGTTACGTGACGTGAAGCACGAAGTTCGGCGTGAACAGTGAAGCAGGTTGAATTTGTCTTCAAAATAAGAGCTTTACATTGCACCCCATTGGAGTTTAGAACTGGGTTCTTAGCGGGGGGCTTTATATTTGTAAGTAGCGACCGTTAGTAGCTTTCCCCTTACAACAACAAGCGGACAACCAAGAGAGCTGCTGAGACCGAGGATATGCTAGCATCTCCCGGATCTCAGCGGATTTCCAGTTGCTCATCTTGACATCCACGGATGAAGTGAAGGACTGACTGCTGTCATCAGCTGTTTCCTGGTTTTAAAACTCCACGGCTGTGGGTCGCACAACAGTGCACATCATCAACACCTCCGCCCATCTTACACAATTGCCGGCACATCAACGGCTCGGATTTACATAGCAATGGAGGTGGAAAAAAGTGTACCCTCTGGGGCCTTCTGTCCAAATCTGCGGACCAAGCCGCAAAAAGGACAGTAAAATTGGCGGCTTGCTGCACAGTATAAAAACGGCTAGAGTTTGGATCCTGCGCTTATTCTCCGCCTCTGTGTGATTGTCTCATAGGCAGCAAGGGGTGAAATTTTGCTCCGGTGCTGATATGTCTCTGGAGGTAGTATCAGAGGCGCAGTACTGGCGAACCGAACCAGTGTGAAAGGATAAGCTGGCGGCGTGTATCAAGGGAGTGTCAGTCTGACAGTCTGATAACTACACAGGTCCCTCACTCAACATAATAAAGAGAAATGTCCCACAAAGTAAGGTTACAGAACCAAACAACAGAAACTTAGTAACTGTAACTGTCTTTGGCAACTTATATGAGGAAAATTACCGCAGTTCTATGTGGAGAAGTGTCCTCCTGTCTGTCCTCCTGTCTGTCCTACCGATTCTTCCTCACATTTCTGCCCGAAAAATAGCTTCTGTCCCCGGCAACAGCCCTCCAGACAGAGACTTCAGTGAACTTTTCCCCAGAAAACAGCCTCCCTCCCTTGAAAAAAAACACACAGATGTCATCATCATGACGTGTACTGTCTTTAGGAGCCGCAGCGCCAGCTTTCTGTGTGATTTACACAGTGATTCCTCTTCATGCCGGCGCTGCTTCGCTCAACAGCAGAGAACTGGTAAACTGCCGCTGTGGTGATAATGCAGCTTCTCTGTGTGTAAAGGGCTACTGTCTCTCTCATTCAAGTTAATGTCAGTGGATTCAAAAACATTGTTATGTATGTTCTTTAAAGCATCCGCTCTGAGATTTGAATGGATTGCAGTTATCACTTCAATAAGTAACATATACTGTAAACACCATATACAGTAACACACCATTTTGTATATGATTGTGAAAGAAAAAACTCTGAAAGTTCAATGAAATGCACCAGTCTCATACTCTTCCTCTCTCAAACACACATACACACACCTTATGAAGTATGTGGTGTGTGTGAGCACCATGCTGGAACAGGAACTGACATCCAGCCATAAAGCAGAGTTCCTCTTCCTTAGAAGGAACAATGAGGTGAGAAAAGTGAGCACACTAAAAGTACAGAGCACATTGTATACATTACATTGGACAGTAAAGGGATGTAGAATTTGATACATTTTGAAAGTCCTTTTGACAAATAAGGATTCAAATATTATCTTTAATGAGTAAGAAAAGTGTCAGCAAGTATGTTGTCACATGAGGTGAAGCCTGAGAACATATGCATGTGTAATGGAACAAGGACAGGTTTAGTGACTTATTGTAGACAAGTTAAAAGAAAATATTCCTGAAAATGTACTGTAGAGTTGCGCTGTTGTGATGTCATCTTGGTTTATCAGTTAAAGCACGGAAAAGAAAAATGTGACAAACTTGTTTTGTGTTCTGTGCATGTAATGACATAAAGACAGACTGAAGATATAAGGACACTGCAACTCTGTACTGTACTGTCTCGTGAACCGTTTTTCCTCCCCTTCCAGGAAAAGGTCCTTAAAGGGCAGTGAAATAAGCCTGATTCAAAAAGATTTTCTTAATTATTTAAATAAGGCTGGTGCATGATCTGCTTCTGAAAACATACTATTGTATGCTATAGAATCCACAGATATACAGTTATTCCACAGCTGTTTCCCACCCTTTTTTAATATGGTACATTAGAACAAAGAACCAGAAAAAGAGCATCCCCCAAGAACAAAGAGGGAGAGAAAAAAATGAAATGAATAAACAAATAAGTAAAAATAAATACAAAAATAATTAATTAGTAGGTGAAGTTAAATATGTACATAAATAAAAAGAAGAAGAAAAGAAATAAATACAATAAACCAGAATATACTATAAAGGGAGGCGAAAGAGAAAAAAAAATAATAATAAAAATTAAAGCTGCAAGCAGCGATGAACGGGCCCTCGCAGTCCACGCATGTCAGGGCATGCTGCCGTCGGGGGGTGCCGTGTACCTGGCCCCATTACTTTGGCATTTTTGTGCGATTTTTTGCTAGTCACTAAAAATGACCATTCAATTGACAATATCTGACTTCCTGTTGGGTTTGTGGTATTGGTCCAATAGGATTTTTTGTGCATCTGGTCATAATATATGTGCTCACTGATTTTCGCACTGAGGTTAAAGGAGTCATCACCCGGAAATCGCAATTTCTCTCGTTAAATCATGCATATTGGTGTTGGACCTCTGTTGAAACTTGCCTGAAAAGCTGGTGTTTGAAAGTGGCTTATTTTTTTCGCTTTGGCTCTTTTTCTGAACAGGAAGAGCGCACAGTAGTGCGCGTTCCTAAAGCACAAGATTTTGTCTCTGCTCCGGTGGTGACGTTACCACAGGAGGCTACTTGCATATTAAGCATCGGCTCACAGCCTTCCTCAGCCAGACTTTCTGAGTGAGCACGCCGAATCTGCTTATTTCTCTGTCATTTTCACGCCATACATTGTGACCGCCAGCATTGAAACTCAGGTCTTGCATGTAAAACACGAGTGAAAAGTAAGAAGGAAAAAACAAAGAATTTACCATTCAGAGACGTCCTGCTGTAAACATGTCTCTTCCAACGTCTCTGCCTCTTCACTCTCCCGTTTGGTTTCCGACTCCGGCTCGTACATAAATGCCTGAATTCCGTAAGGTTCGTCATTTAGTGTGTGCGCCATGACAGGGGGCTGTTTATGTTTTGGAGTCCGTGTGTGCATGCAGGCTCGCCCCCCATTCCGGCTCTGTCCTTCCTGCGGCCAATCAAAGCGTGCCTCATTACATATTAATACAATGCACATCCGGACCGGTCAAAACCTCACGCATAATCTCGCGTGAGAAAGTCGCGGTATGAAAAAGGGTCAGAACAAGCTCTCTGTTTGATTTTTAAAAAAAAAAAAAAAATTCTAATAAGTTTTAAGAATTGATCCAAAGCGATCCAAGAGGGACTGGATAAGTAAAAAACCAGGTGATGACTCCTTTAACACATGAAACATGCCAGCATTTTTTGTGTGTTTTTTGGTTATTTTGCGATAAAAGCGCCCCCCTTGTGACTGAGTAGCACAGAAACACAGCGCCTTAGGGGCTCATGGGGAAGTAGGAAACTGAGTTTCATGTCATTCGGACACACAAATGTGGAGATATGCAACATTTCCTGTTGTGATGAAAATCTACAGGAAGTTGTTTTTTAATAACTTGAGATTTCTTTGGAATATCAAAATTCTTTAAAAAAAAATTTCATCAGGAGTGTCCAGAAATTCTATGTGCAAATCTTTGTGCTTTTCGGTCAAACAGCCTATGAGGAGATGAAAACGGGTGATGTACCACATTTTGAGATTTTTATTATTTTTTTTGCGAAGAAAATATCAATGGGAATGGGCGTGGCCTATATCAACCGATTCAGCTGAATTCAGGGAACGTAAGGTTTTTGGGGTTTTTTTAAAGATTTTTTCTGGCATAGACACCTTTATTAAGCAGTAGACAGATAGGAAATATGGGAGATTGAGGGGGATGTGACATGCAGCAAAGGACCTCCGGCCGGAATCGAACCGGGGTCAGCTGCGTATGTGGCATGCGCTCCAACCACTCAACCACCCGCGCGCCAGAACGTAAGGTTTTTGAATATGCAAGATAGTATGTGGGAGTTATTGGCCAAAACACGTTTTCCCTGATTATAGCGCCACCTGCTGGTGGACACATGTCATTTTTGGTATGTAAGCTACTGGCACTAGTCTGTACCACCCCCATGAATAAAATGTTGGTTCATTTTTACGGTTTGGGTCACAGTGTCAAAAATGCACTTAGAGTGCCACCAGAGCGCCACCTGGGGGCGGATTAGTGACACCTTCTTAAGTTAACGTCAGGGGACCATTGGTAACGATTGTACAAAGTCTTAATCGGCCAAGGCGATGTTCAGATATACAAATCTTGGGCTGAAAGAGCGCCATATAGTGGTCATGTCCCCAAATTTTGCACGACACATAAAGACAAATGTGTCGAAGTACTGACCCAAGTTTCATGTCAATCGGACATACCAATGTGGAGATATGCAACACTTCCTGTTTTTGCAATTTTTGCCAAAAAATGATTAATTCGTAACTTTGGTATCGTGTTGAATCAGGACTTTCTTTGCACACCATTCTGTCAGGGAGGGACAGTCCCAAGATGCTGTGTGCAAAGTTTCATGCAAATTGGTGAAATTGCCTGGGAGGAGATCGAAAAAGTAGGTTTTTTCGACATTTTGCGCATTAGTAGAAAAACAAGATTCAGCACAATTCAGGGAAGGCGTGAATATAAGGTTTTTTTTTTTTTTTTAATTAAATGTTTTTATTTAAATTTTCATTATTTACAGCGACAGACACACATAAAGAAAGAACAAGTAAGGTGCAGGGTAGCGGCAAAACATCTTCCAATACAGTTCTATGACAGGGTACTGCATTGAGTCACTCTTCATGGTCTGGAGTAAACACCAGCATGCTTCCAAATAAAATTAAACGTACAACCAAAGAAAGAATAATACATATCAAAAGAAGTAGTACTGTTATGGCAGGAAGGCTTCAGTGGCTTTCTTCCCTTCCAGAAAAGATAGAAAACGACTCCAAATCCTATCAAAGGTAGAATATTTACCCTTGCTCACAAAAGTAAGTTTTTCAAGGGCAAGAGAGTTTGATAGTCCAGCAAGCCACGCTTGTAAACTTGGTTTGTTAACAGATCTCCAAGATTTGGCGATGGAGTGTTTAGCTTGTAATAAACAATATACAGTCATTTTCTTATCATCCTTGCTTAGTTTACAGTTTGTCGGGAAAATCCCGAGGATACACAGCTTTGGGCATAGAGGTAATTTCACACCTGTGACACATGAAAGGGTATGTAAAACTTCCAACCAGAAAGTCTGAATACTTCGACAGTCCCAAAGGCAGTGGAGTAAAGTACCTTTCATATCACATTTAACACACATAACAGGGGTATTGGGATTAAATTTATTAAGCAAGATTGGTGTTATATAGGTTCTCATTAACCACTTGAATTGAATTAATTTGAAGTGGGTGTTTATGGATTGTGTTTGGGCTTTTAAGCAGACACCCTGCCATTCTTCCACTGAGATGACAGTCTTTAGGTCCTCACTCCATGCCTCCCTTTTATTTTCTGAGGAGACTTGGGAGCCACCCACAATTAACGCATAAAAGCGAGAGATCAGGCCCCTCTTGGAGTTGTGATTAACTGATATTTCTTCCACAGAGGTGAGAGAAGGTAAAGATAGTGACTTTTGCGACTTAAATATGAAACTCCTGACCTGTAAATATTTAAAGAAATGCTTGGCTTGAATGTCATATTTCTGTCGCACCTCATCAAAAGACATAAGAACATTCTTGTCAAATAGGTCTGCAATCTTACATATGCCTTTATCAGCCCAGATTTTAAAGCCCATATCGCTCTTACCAGGTGCGAAGTGACCATTATCCCAGATCGGAGAAAACTGGGACAACAACAGTGTTTCATCTCTGTGTTTATGTACCTCATACCAAACCTGTATTGTGTTTTTAACAAAGGGATTCTGAGTACTTTTCTTAAGGTCTTTTGGTTTATCTGAGTATAAGTATGAGTTAAGAGGTAAATGGGATGTGTTACCTCTTTCAGTATTAACCCAAGCGACTGTGTTTCTGATGTGAACCAGTAGGAAGCAGTAGAAAGTTGGGCTGCCCAATAATACCACTGGAGATTTGGGAGTTTAAGACCCCCGAATATAAGGTTTTTGAATGTGCAATTAAGTTTATAGGATTTATTAGCCAAAACACACTTTCCTTGATTACAGCGCCCCCTAGTGGCGAACATTCACAACGACAATAGATTATAAAAAAATGTGCCACTTCTGAAAGGTTCACTAATTTATGCGCGTTTTCTGCAATGTTCATACCTCCAAATATGCATTTGTTTTCGGCCCCAGAAAAATAATAATAATCCTTACAGTTTCAATAAGAACCTCGCAGGTCTGTGACCTGCTCAGGCCCTAATGATACGCATTCCAATTCCAATAGGGACCGTGCAAGTCTTTGACCTGCTCGGGCCCTAATAATAGAATAATAATAAGGATGCCCAGTGTGCTCACTAAAAAAACTGGTAAAATAAAAAATTTGATGCATCAAATCGATTCAGTTGGGGATCAGAGAGGTGAGGGTGTAAGGAATATTTAACTTTTTCCAAAGACAGAAAAGACATTAAATCACGCGTTTGGGCTTTTCCAATGTAATAGAATACGTCTGCGGGCTATGAGCGAGGCAAAAGCAACAACATCTGAGTTTTTCTTAGAGAGACTAGGAGGTACCCCAAAGATGGATATCAGGGGGCAGGGTTTTAACATGATATTGAAGGAATTGTTTAACGATTAAAAAAAACATGACCAGAAATTGACTAGTTTTGGACAAGCAAAAACCTATGAACATGGTCCGCTGGAGATAAACCACATCTATCACAGATATCATCTGTGCCTGGAAATAGCCTCCTAAGTCTGTTTTTTTTTTCTTTTTTGTGAAATGAATTTTGTGGAGAACCTTAAAGGTTAAATATATCAAGTATTTAGCGCCATCTAGCTGTGAGGTTCTACATTGCAACACTCCGTTGCTCACCCCTCCCGTTCTGAAGACGTTGGAGGCGTTGTGGAAGCTAAGGTGGCCCTGACGGACAAGAAAATAATTTTCAAAATATGGACTCTTTCCCAACAGCGTCGAGTATTTCTACTGATTCAAGTAATGAGGTTAAGTTGTAGTTAAGTTAAGTTATTAAGTTAAGTTGGTTATTTTCGCTGAGCTCCCTCTCAGTTCCGCAGTCAAGCTGGCTCTGAGCGAAAACGCATTTAGCCTTACTACGTAGTACCACGTAGTGCTTTTTGTCCCTCTCGGCAGTCCATAGTTTTTTAAAACCGGAAAGACATGGCGGCCTCCATAGAGCTTGCCCGTGCTATGTATATTCAGATAGGTAATTCTTCGCTCAGGAGGATAAGTCAGATTGTTGGCAGAGGTAATTGTACACCAATGAGGACTTACTTATGAACGAAGACGTTGATTTGAGTTAATAAATTACTTAAATCGTTACACACTGTCCCTTTTAAGTTTTGTCTGAATTGTTTCCACATTTTCAAAGTGGAAAGTACAATTGGGTTTTTAATATAACTAGGATATCGAGAAGCTATAGTGTCACAAACCAGAGCCGCCAGAGATGAGGGATGGCAAGAAGCATTCCATTATGCGCCAGTCTAAACTGTGAGAATTACACCCGGCATGGATTTTTTTGAAGATTGGCAGCCCAAGTAAAATAAATAAAATGATAAGTTAAGCAGTGCAAGGCCCCTATCTTATTTGCTTCTTTGGAGTGTTGTTCAACACGCTCTTGGGTTCTTACCAGCCTAAATAAATGTATATTTATATATATAAATATATTTATATATACATTTATATAAATGATTTAGATAAAAAAAAATTAGAAGACACTGGAGAAGAAACAAAAATCTCTGAAGAATATTCATTTTAATAGAACTGATTCTGCCAAAGAGAGAGGGAGAGAGTCCTAGCGCGCCAAATCAGATCTTATTTCCATAACCAACTTTGTAAAATTATTTTTATATAGTAAGGGAAATATTAATACCTAAATAGCGAAAGCTGTTCTGAGCTAATCAAAGCATGTGATGGGATGTGTTTAGCTGTTATGTTTACCGGAAAACATTCACTTTTACTGATGTTTAATTTATAACCTGAGAATGGTGTAGATATTGGGCAACCTTGGTGGGTCCCTAATGATAAAGGAAAATATTCAGACCTTTGAAATTTAGTTGGCACGCAAGCAGAAGGGGCAGAGTATAAAAGTTGTATCAAAGAAATAAATTTAGACCAAAAGCAAAATTTCCCCTAAACAGAAAACAAGTAATCCTATTCAACCCGATTGAAGGCTTTCTCCGCATCTAAAGATATAACCATTTCAGCAGCTTGGGACATGTGAGGAGATAGCACAATACTTCAAAGTGTTCTAATGTTGGATGGTAGTTGACGACCTCTAACAAACCCTGACCCTACATTGTCTGTAGACAAGGGTCCAAACGGCATGCTAGTACTTTGGCTAGAAGTTTTACGACTGAATTTTATAAACTTATTGGTCTCCAGCTGCTACATTCATCTAAGTTATTGTCTTTTTTAGGAATGAACGAGATTGAAGCCTGATTTAAATTTCGAGGCAGAGAGCCCTGCTTCAGTGAATCATTAAACATGTCTAATAACAAAGGAGCAAGTTGGTGGGTGAACTTTCTATAAAAGTCAACCGGAAATCCATCCGGCCCTGGAGCTTTGTTATTTTGTATTAATATAAGACAAGAGATTAATTCTTCCAACTGTATAAGTTTTTCCAACTCTTTAATACGAGGATCTATGGTAGGTATATCTATGTTATCCAGGAAATGATCCATTGTGGTCTTATTTGCAGGAGGTTCAGACTGATAAAGGTTAGAATAATAGGAAGCGATGGTGGAGTTTATTTCAGATGGGCTGGTAGTTAGGGAGTGAGAGGAGTCATATATTTGTGATATGAAATTTGAGGCTGACTGACGTTTAAGTCGGAGGGCGAGGAGACGACGGGCTTTGTCACCATATTTATTGTGTGTCCCTTTGGTCCATTTTGAAAGGTATTCTGCTTTATTTGTAGAGAAAAGGGCATTATCAGATTGTAATTTGACCCTTTTAGCATATAGTTCTGGACTGGGAGAGCTTGAATATTCCCTATCTATGCTGAGAATTGCATCAATAAGCTCTGGCTGTTTTTGTTTATTATTCCTAGCCAGATGTGTGCTGTATGAGATAATATCATCGTCCCCATCCCCAAAAAACCTGCCATAGACAGCCTGAATGATTACAGACCTATTGCTCTGACGTCTGTAATCATAAAGTGCTTGGAGCGATCAGTTTCCCAGCACATCAGAGACTGTCTCCCTCCCTCCCTCGACCCCCACCAGTTTGCCTACAGGGCAAACCATTCTACAGAGGACGCCATCGCCCTCACACTCCATACAGCGCTGAGCCACCTGGAGAACAAGAAGAGCTCTTCGTGGACTACAGCTCAGCATTTAACACCATTATTCCAGACATTCTCATCACCAAACTGCTGGAACTACAGATCCCCCTCCCCACCTGCAATTGGATTAGAAACTTCCTGTCAAGTCGCCCACAGTCTGTGAAACTCGGCCCCCACCACTCCACTGCACTCACACTCAGCACTGGTTCCCCTCAAGGCTGCGTTCTGAGCCCTCTTCTGTACGCACTGTACACCTACGACTGCTCTCCAACTCACCCAACCAACCGCATTATTAAATATGCGAATGATACCACAGTGCTTGGACTCATCCGAGGCGAGGACGAGACAGCGTACAGGGCCGAGGTGGAGGAACTGTCACTATGGTGCTCAGACAACAACCTGACCCTGAATGTCCATAAGACAAAAGAACTCATCATGGACTTCAGGAAGAACAGACATAACCACACCCCTCTCCTCATAAATGGAGAACAGGTGGAGACTGTCACCACCTTCAGGTTTCTGGGCACCCACATCTCCGCAGACCACTCCTGGACCTACAACATCAGGGCCCTGGTTAAGAAGGCTCAGCAGCGACTACACTTCCTGCGCGTCCTCAGGAAAAACAAACTGGACACAAAGCTGCTGCTGGCCTTCTATCACTCCTCTGTGGAGAGCGTACTGACGTACTGTCTGGGTGTGTGGTACGCAGGCTCAACAGCCGAGGACAGGAAGGCGGTGCAGAGGGTCATAAACACTGCCCAAAAGATCATCGGCTGCCCTCTGACCAGCCTGAAACACATCGCCACATCCTGCTGCCTCAGGAGAACCAAGGCCATCACAGGAGACCCCTCACACCCTGCCTACCCCCTGTTCGATCTGTTGCCCTCTGGGAGACGCTACAGGTCAACAAAGTCCCACACCAGCAGGCTGACAGACAGCTTATTCCCCTGGGCCATACCAACTACAAATACGAACGGATACACTCACAACACCCCCCGACAAGAACAAACCCAATCTACCTCCTCCTACCTCCCTTTAGCCCCTTAAAGGGCTATATATATAATTTATTTAGATTACTATTTGTTCTATGTGTTGGTTTTTTATTTGTCACTGCGGGAGCACCCTCAATTTCATTGTACTCTCCTGTACAATGACAATAAAGACTATTCTATCTCCCCTAATTAACATAACAGAGAGGAAAACACACATTTTTTGAAATATAATCACAGAACTCATCTTTAGCTAGTAGCCCTGTATTAAACTTCCACTGTTTTGTAGTGATAGGTGAGAGTGCTAAATTTAGAATGTGAGGAGCGTGATCAGAAATAATGATAGCAGAATATTCAGTGGATTTCACAGCAGGTAGAAAAGCCCTGTCTATGAAAAAATAGTCGATGCGGAAATAAACTTGGTGTACTTTGGATAAATAAGAAAATTCTTTTGAGAATGGGTATAGCAGTCGCCAAGCATATATGCAGCCCAATTGACTCATAAAAGATGATAATGTCTTCGACATGGCAGAGGGTATAAGTACGTTCAGGGGGGATCTGTCAAGTTTGGGGTCCATTACTAGGTTCAGGTCTCCCCCTAGAATGAGACGATAAGTCTCCAAGTTGGGAATAAAAAAAAAAAAAGGGAAGTCATACAATTTGGGTTGTCCCAATAAGGGGCATAAACATTAACCAATACAACTGAAGTTTGATATAATATGCCACTTCAGTGTTTCCTCTAGGATTTTTTTCAGCAGTGGGGGCAGGCTCTCCGGGGAGCCGTGGCGGCGTAAACAAATGACACTTGACTGCAGATTTTACTTTTATGCCCAGCATAATCCCCCTTTTTATTGAATGGCTGGCATGCAAAATGGCTTTTTAAAGGCTGAATGTAAAAATAAAAAATAATAACAAAAATACAACAATAAAATAAAATAAAAAATAAAACAATAAATAATAATTTCTTGATGGGGCTGTAGAATCAGTGGAACCGGCTATTTTTTTCAACCCATTTAGGGTCCCAGCCTGATAGCCTGTGCTTCCCTTTAGGTTTTTCTCCTCTACTCTCATCTTTCTCTCCTGCTCCTTCACTCGGCTCTCCCCCTGCTGTACTCTGCTCTCCTTCACTTTGTTCCACTGCTCCTCCCTGTCTAATGTTACTTGTCTTATACGATTACATAAAACATTAACGTTAGATAATTTACACTCACATCACATCTGATTACAAGTGTGAACACAATTTTTTACCTAACCATCATCATTTGAGTCAGTAAAAGGCTAATGATACCTGACTAGCGTCATCTTCATCAGGTGTCTTTCTCTTCTTTGAGAAATATTTGAACAAGCTCATCTGAAAATGCAGTCAGCAGTTTCATCATGGCGTGTATATATTCGCTTAATGCTATCAATTAGTTTACTCACGTTAGCGACACTGAGTTGAGTTGGCACCGGGCCCAATTAATTAAGCTACCGATATGTTACGTACCTTAGCTGGCCATCAATATTATGCAAATGTCTATTGAACTTATAAAATCTATTATAAGTTTTCTTAAGCTAATAAGTCTACCTTTTCTCCGGTGAGTCGTAGCCCTATTTTCAAGATGACACTCCTCTGACTCTCCGACCTGGTGCCTGGGTGCTTGACGTGATGTCACTTTCAAGGCAGTTCTCTCGCGAGCAATTAACGTCGATGGCACCGGTAAGTTATTGGGGGAGGGGGGGGATCTACTCCAAAGAGTAGATACTGAGCAAGATAGTTATATAGTTTACCTCAGCACTCGCGACACCCGATCCAGTGCAGGACTCTGCTGTGAAGGTGGAGATATGATGTGGCGGTGGTGTATTTGCGACAATTAAAAAACAAAAATTGAAGGAGCAGCGGCTAGGATTTAGGAGTGGCGGGCCGCCACTCCTAAATGAATGTAGAGGAAACACTGCACTTACTATAACATAACGCCCATGGGAATTCAGATATGATCTGATCAAGGGAGAACTGGATACGTTTGTTAATAAGAATAGCGGCACCCCAGGATTTACTATTGAAAGCTAAATGGAAAATTTGACCAACCCATGGTTTGTGCATTCTGCAATGATCATTTATATGCAAATGTGATGTCAGTTTTAAGACCCTTGAGGTGTGGAAACACTTTGGATCCCTTTATTGGGCCCCCAAGTCTGCGAAAGTTCCAATTCACAAGCCGAATGCTAGACCCGCTCAGTCCTCTTTGGGAGATACTTGGTCAACAATTAATCACTTGCAAATGATGAAATACGTAGATTTTAATAAGAATGGTAGGAAATAAATGAGCATCCTGGTCAGGAACCAGATAAGCATTATGGTAGCATCCAGATAATGTTAACTTTAAGAAAGAAACAGAAAAAAACTCCCAGTAAATAAAGAAAAAACATACAGGGCGTAGCTCAGTGGGTAGAGCTGATGGATTAGTGATCAGTCGCTGGTTCAAATCCCGGCTCCCCTGGGGTAGAACTGTGCTACATGTCGAAGTATCCTTGAGCAAGATACTGAACTCCAAAATTGCTCTGATGTGCAGTTGGCACCTTGTGTGGCAGCCTCTGCCATAAGTAAGGGTCCTGCGACATAAACATATATATGTATATATCATTATATATGTATATATATATATATGTGTATATGTCATTATATATTATTTTATTATTTACTTATTTATTTATTTATTTATGTATTATTATTTACAGTGACGGTTATGTTGTTCAATTAGGTATAGGCAGTATACTGACAGGTGGTATACTGAACATGAAATGACATAAGACATAAAGTGCAATTTAGTCTGTAAATGTAAAGTCTGTGAGTGTATGATTTTGGAGTCAGGGGTTACTGACACTGGGTGACTGATCAAGTGTTTATCAGTGTGATGGCCTGGGGGAAGAAACTATCTTGTTGTTTTGGCGTACAGTGTTCTGTAGCACCTGCCGGAGGGTAGAAGTTCAAACAGATTATGTCCACGGTGTGATGGGTCTGCAGAGATGTTTCCTGCCCATTTTCTGACTCTGGATGAGTATAGGTCCTGGATGGTGGGCAGTTTAGCACCAATAATTTTTTCGGCAGTCCTAATTGTCTGTTTCAGTCTGTTCCTGTCCTGTTTTAGGGGGGCTACTCCTGAAGTCTACTGTCATCTCCATAGTTTTTTTTTTTAGTCATAGCGTGTTTTGCTCTAAATTGTTCTGGCCCTTCTTCCAAAATCATATTGGCCAGAGTTTAGACTGTAAACCATCCAATCAGTTGCTTCCTAAGCTCGTCATAACGGAACAAGACGAGTTGCAGGAGTACACGCAACTGGTTTACCATGCAGTAGGTTCTGCCTCCTGATGAACCAAAATATATGCCATGTAAAAGTTTGTAACAGTTATTTATGAAAACAATCTGGAGTGACACTGAAAGACTGGAAAAAGGAAGGACCAGTATTTGTACCAGGCTGAACATGTAATCCTCCAGCTAAAATGTGAGAAAATCCCTCTTTAAAATAACTAAGTGAATAAGGAAAGAAACGAAAAAAAGAAAGAAAAATACACTAAATTCAGTAGTTTCAGGCCATAATCTGGTGAATTCAAGCTGTATAAAAAGTGAAGAGAGCAGTGGATTTTAATACCCACATGTCAGGGAATTAAGAGTGTGTTTCCTTGAATAGATAAGACATTTTATATATAAACAAAACAAATCGCAGCTTGCCATGATACTTAAAGACTGTCAATATTTAACTCGAGATGGGATAAAGTAATATGTGGTACTGCTCATAGTCTGTGGTCCATTTCTACAGTGTAGTCGCACCTTACTGTGAGAAAGTCCAGCAAAAGAATAAATAAATCAACAAAGATTCCAAAAGAATCATTAATTCACATATATTGGTGATCATTCCGCTTGCTCCCTCTCTCATGAGTCGTGTATGCGTTCCTTGTAAAACAGCTCCACTTGCTCCGGGGAGTCAAAGATGTGGGTCATACTGTTGAAAGTGATGTGCAGCCGGGCAGGGTAGATCATGCTGAATCGTATCCCTTTCTTTAAGAGCAAGGATTTCACCTGGTTGAAAGCAGCTCACCTCTTTGCCAAGGGAGTAGGTCTGATTTTGAGATTGGTGGGGACACAAAAGTGCTCCAAGGCAGCACTCCTGAAAGTTGACGTTTTTTTACATTAACAATCATAATTTCACGTCATGCAGATGTTATAGGTTAAAGCAACTAATGAAAGACAAGGAGGCAACTTCCGAGTTTTAAAGCCACATGGGTAAAGCATTGCTATTCAGATCATCATCACACTAACATTTGTCACAGTGCTGAATCTCATGACTAACATATCCATCATAAATTTTAACCTCACCTGTGAATTTCCAGCCTCTCTTTCAGCTTCTCCTCCTCTATCTCCTCCAGCTTCTCCTCCTTCATCTGCTCCAGCCTCTCCTTCTCTACCTCCTCCTGCCTCTCTTCCTCTACCTTCTCTGGCCTCTCCTCCATCTCCTCCAGCCTCTCTTCCTTCATCTGATCCAGCCTCTCCTTCTCTACCTCCTCCTGCCTCTCTTACTCTACCTTCTCTGGCCTCTCCTCCTCCATCTCCTCCAGCCTCTCTGCTATCTGTCACCTTACAAAAATATGTTGATGCATGACATATGAACAGAGACATTAGGGATACAATGATCATAGAGTTTGATGGTACAGTTATTGCCTGAGCAAAAAGGCTTTTACTAAATATTAATATTACTTAATATTAATTAATTATATTTTATAATTATAAAATCACATGATCATCTAGAATGTGAGGTTTTATTGTATTTCCACCACAAAGTTTCTTCATTTGTGTTTTTAAACCGTTGCTCACTTCTACACAAATACATGAAAATAAGAATTAAAAATCACTTTAAAAAAGTGTATCTCTTTGGCATTAAATATTCTCTTTTATTCAATATCTGTTTTGTTGAGCCTCTACCTATACACCCTTGAAGTAACTTACACTTTAACTCCTAAAGAAGTCTCTTATATCCAGTTTTCTTTTCTTTGACATCCTTCAAATCCTATACAGCACACACGCACGCACGCACACACGTACACACACGCAAACAGACACAAACACAAATGTAAATGACACCACTGATATTAAAATCCGTCTAGCTGACGTGACCCAGGAAGAACAAATGCCGAACATGTTGACAACTTACACTCACAGTTGCAGATAACATGCACTGCCTCTCGTCCGGTCCAACTGGCAGGTTGCATGTAGCTTTTACAAGCAGAAGGAGTGACAGCGGGGACAGCCAATCACATGTAAGTTAGCAAGACACCGGCAGCCAATCAGGGAGCGATATTTAGGTCAGAGGCGGGACTTCTAGCAGAGACCGACATGTAACCCTTTGTGTGCCATAATCGTTGACTAAACACTACGGACAGTGGTTGTATTGATAGTGACTACACAGTAGCGGCTGAATATTGGTAGGGACGTGTCCCTAGCGTCCCTACCCAATTCTACGGCCTTGCTCTTCGCCACTGTAGTCCTCGTAAAACTTGTTATGTTATGACCCTGATAAGTCATATTGCGGTGTTCCTTTGCTCATAGTAACTCTCTCTCTTTATCGATGTAGCAGTGAAAGCGCACTATCACAGGGCAGTATCCTTGACGAGGTTTGGGTCTGAGATTACGATGGGCACGGTCTAGTTCAGATGTGGATTTCGATAGTGCCTTTGCAGCCACTTCCTTGAGTAAATCTGCCATGAATTGTCTCAGGTTGTTACCTTCAATGTCTTCAGGAAGCCCAATC
Source organism: Sparus aurata (assembly GCF_900880675.1). Lineage (NCBI taxonomy): Eukaryota > Metazoa > Chordata > Actinopteri > Spariformes > Sparidae > Sparus > Sparus aurata. Next base: position 2,015,245 of record NC_044207.1, on the reverse strand, counting down.
ACTCTTAGATTCTGACGCTTTGAGCGAGACACCAAGTCTTCCAAGGCAGCCTGGAGAGCACCGTGCTCTTCTGCTATCGAGGTAAGCTTGGAGCATAGCTCCGCTACATCTTGCTCCAGGCTAGTGATGTTATCCGAATGGTTCGAGAGGGCCGTTTCCATCTCCAAAATTGCAAAAGTGTGTTAAGCCGCACCGTGGTGGCTGAAATAATCGGGGCGAGGGCCGCGTTCAAAGAGGCGGTTCAGCACAACGTTAATTAATACAGGTAGTTACACCGAAAATATACTTTAAATGTTCCCAAAATTGTATGGAGGTGTGCCCCGCACGTCCGTCCTCTACATCAGTGGTTCTCAACCTTTTTTCAGTGATGTACCCCCTGTGAAATATTTTTTCAGCTAAGTACCCCCTAACCAGCGCAAAGCATTTTTGGTTGAAAAAAGATGACTTAAAACAGAGCACTGTGCCATCAGTGTCTGATTTATTAAACTTTGGAACTGATAAAAACGTGCAAAATTCAAACATTTGAAAAAATAAAATAAAATTGTCCTCTTTTGGCGTCATAGTAAAGATCTGTTCTCAAAAAGAAATGTTAACTTAATTATAAATAAATGCAGAAATTACTAAAAAATAAAAATATTTATCTTAAAATATCTGTTTAATAATCAAAAAGCAAACTGCCATTAACATTAACAACTGTCAACACTGAATATTGCATTGTTGCACTGAACTGAATGTTTGTGCATTTAGTGAGACATTTTAGTGAGACACTTGGGCTTGTGCTTCACTGAGGATCTTGTTCATTCTTGGTGGCAGGGAGGCAACTGCTGTGATCAAGCTCTTCTCAAGGCACAGTCTGTTTCTCTGCTTTGTTTTGATCACAGTCACTGCAGAGAAGGAGGCCTTACATAAATATGTGGAGGCAAATGGTAGTAGCTGCTCCAAAGCTTTCTGTCCCAGGTCAGGGTGCTCCTGCTTCACACACACCCAAAACTGTGTAAGTGTGAACATGGCAAACTTCATCTGGAGGCCACAATCAGATGACACTTCCAACAGTTTTTCCTGATAGGTGACAGGGAGCTTGCTTTGATTTGCTTCGGACAAGGGAAATGGGTTTCTCACCCAATCCAGCTGTGCAGATTTCTCCTCCATGTCAGGAAAGTGGGAATGAAAATCCTGAATCAACTTGGTCAAATGTCCCACTATGACCAACTTGACTGGAGCTCTGTCCACATCCTCACGAGAGAGAAAATCATCCAGCTGAGGAAAGCAGGTGAAATCCTCCTGTGCACAGGCACTTCTCCACAGCTCTGCTTTCCTCAGGAAGCCACCCACCTTGTCATACAGGTTTAAAATGCTGGTGTCCTTGCCCTGCAGAGACATATTAAGTTTGTTCAGTTTGCTGAATATATCTGCCAGATAGCACAGCTTTACAAGCCAGTCTGTGTCCTGGAACAAGGTGTCATGGGGAGATCTGTGCTCAATCAGAAAGGCGTGTACTTCGGATCTTAATTCCAACAGCCGGTTGAGTATTCTCCATCAAGAGAGCCAGCGCACTTCTGTGTGCAGCAGCAGTTGTGTGTGTTCAGCTCCCTTATATTGATCACTGTGATGCTGCTGTTCAAAACGTCATGAAACACGGGGCTCATTTTCTTGGACGCCAATGCCTACCTGTTTTTGACACAGTGAGTCCACATCACGTCGGAGTTTTCTTTTTTAATGCGCGCTATTAGTCCTTTCACACTGCCCGTCATTGATGCTGCTGCGTCTGTACAGATGCACGGTGTGCGCCCCTACATTTTGTGATGGCGCTCCTAAAATGTTCAGTTAGGGGCCACTGTACTCCTTGTAAAAAAAGTTAGTCTGGAGCCCTGAGAGTTTTGACAGAAAGTCATGACATCTCCAACCGCGTTTGTGGTGACAAAAGCGGCTGTTTATCACGAGGCCTCATGACATTTCAGCCGTGTTTGTGACAACCAAATCAAGTATGTTAAGCCAAACACGATGTTTCCCAACCTTAACCAACTGTTTTTTGTGCCTGGACCTAACAAGAGCATAAGCACAGTACTGTCACAGGATAAACAAAATTGGACCTAAAGAAGTTGAAACAGAGAAGAGGAAAGAAGATGTACCAAAGTTTAACAACGAATGGCTAGCTTTAGAAAATGTTTCTGTTTCTGTTAATTTTTTTTTATGTTCACAAGCATTTTACAAATGTGCTCTTTAAGACCTGTAAACCCACTTTATTGGGTAAAATGTTTGTTTTTACCCTTTAATGCAAATGCAATGTGAAAACAGAAATCTAATTCAAATTCAGATTGCAGTCAAGATTATCTATTCAATCTAAGGAATCATGTTCAAAGATTTCCCTGCTGATGATTCTTTTTCGCTCATCCTCACAATTGTGTATGTGCTCCAGCATTCATCAAAACCAAGACAGTTTCATCAATTGTTAAAGCTAAATGGTGATGGTGGATTTTGATGTGTTTGCATATTTCTTCACAGCTGCTAACAGTTTGTGGATCAAAGAACATCCAGAATGTGGTTATAACCTGGTGAACTCGCCCCACCTGCGGCCAGCCTGGGTTTTGGATAGGGCTATCTGGCATTTAACCACCAGAATAGTAGAGGGACGCTACAAAGCTAAAGGACTTCCGACTGACATCACCAATGAGAGCCACCTGACTGTGAGTGAACACATTTTAGCTGGGCACTCACTGGCCAAATGTACAGACTATGATCATGATACCCACCATGACTGTGAAATTACTACAGAGACACAAAACTACCACAGAGACAGACAGTGACTACAGAGACACAAAACTACAAGAGACATAAAATGACTACAGCGATACAAAACGATGAGAGGCAGACAGTGACTACAGACACACAAAACTACCACAGAGACAGACACAGACTACAGAGACCTAAAACTTCAAGTGACAGAAAATGACTAAAGAGACACATAACCAAAACAAAGAGACATAAAAATGACTACAGAGACACACGACTACAACAAATAAACAAGAAATGACAACAGAGACAGAAAATGACTACAGAGACACAAAACTACCACACAGAGACAGAAAATAACTACAAATATACATAACTACAACAAAGAGACATTAAATGTCCACAGAGACACAAAACTACCAGAGACACTGAATGACCACAAAGAAAGAATGTGACTACAGAGACACAAAACTACCACAGAGACAGAAAGTGACTACAGAGTTTGTTTCTCACTCTCTCTCTCTCTCTCTCTCCCTCTCTCTCTCTCTGTCTCTCTCTTTTTCTCTCTGTGGATCTGTGTGTAACAGGCCATCCGGAGTGTGTTGCAGCAGGATGTGTATCCTCAGATTAAACTGTGGGAGTTCTTCCAGGTCAAAGTGGACAATGCTGTGGAGCAGTTCAGAGCCCTTCTACAAAATGGTCTGTACTGTACATCTGTGAATGTGTAAACATTGTAATAGTTACAACTAGAGGTCGACCGATTAATCGTTTTGGGCGATTAATCCGCGCCGATAGGACGTTTTACAAACTATCGGAATTGGCGGAACTTGGCTCCGATAGTGGCCGATGGCTGCAGTTTTTTTCCATAGCGCCATAAACTGCTTCTTCCCTGCCCTGCTCTCTGTCTCTCTGATCACTGGGGGGCGGGGCTGCTCTTCACACACGCACACACACACAGAGAGAGAGCATGGGAGAGACAGAGACGGGGCGTGTGCAGCGGCAGCAGAGAGAGGAGAGAAGTGATCCAGGTGGAGACGGCGACATGCGTTATTGTAAGTGCAATGAAACTTTCACGAGTTGAAAGTCAACAAACATAACCTCCTTGGTGGAGGCAATAAGTACCACTTGTTCAACAAGCATAAACGTGCATCATATTTCAGCATAAACAGCGACATTTCCACCAGCACATTTTACACGACCACAGTGCTTGTTAAGATAACAATTAACAGCTTGTTACGAACACGCTAAAATGAAAGGTGTCTGTGTGTAGTCTGTTCATCTTAGTTTGCCAAGAATCTTAAAACTTGGCAATTTCTTGTAAACTTTAGCTGCTGGCTGAGAAAAACCATATAGTGACTTTGCTGTTGTAAACTTTACTGTTGCTGCAGTGGAAACTATATGTAGTTATATTTGAAATATAAATGAATTCTTGTTCTGAATTTATTCTTTAAAAAAAAGATAATTAAAAAACCAACCATTCTTTAGTAGTGATAAAGAACAGGACTGTTAAGAGTATTGATAAGATAAAGATAAAATCCTAACATACCATCCCTAGCTGGTTAGTGTTACAGCCTGACTATGGGAGGATGAGAAAATCACAGTTCAAAAAATCCCTTCACTATACGCCTTGTTTAACCAGTGTTTTGTGATTATTATTTTTTATGGCACACAGTGCCATCACTCACAAAATGTGAAGGATCACATAATTAATAACATATAGCTAATAGCTATATGTTATTATTTTTAAAAAAATCTATTAATATATTTTTATCCATTAGCTATATTGAATTAATTTACATTAATTCACATCTTGTTTATTACATTACAGATGGCAGCTGGAGGATCCAAAGTTCCTGTATGGGAATATTTTATTGAAATTGCCCCAAGAAAAGCAAAATGTGGAGTGTGTGATAAAGTTATAAGTATGGGATCATCAACAGCCAAAACAAAAAATACTTCCAACTTGTGGACTCACCTTAACCCTCTGGCCTTCTTCGTTTTTACTACCCTCTCAGCTTGTTCGTGGCCAAAAATGGCCACCAACAGATTGAGACTGTAATTTTTGGGATTTTGTATGTTTTTTTTTGTGCAGTGACAGATAAACATAAAAACTCCCTCTCAGCTTGTTCGTGGCCAAAAGTGTCCACCTCATGTTTACATTTCTAAAATGCTATAAAACTAATACATATATAAAAATAATTCCACTTTTTTTTCCCAGTTTTTTAAATTTGCATCAGTCCTGGTCATGAAAACTAAAATGTCATTCAAATTCTGAATTTTAACCCTTTAAATGCCTTTTAGATAACATAATTCTTATTGATTTATAAGGGAGAATAGCATTAAATCAGCATGTTTTTACAAAATAATACATGCTACCTGAATTATTCTTTAACCATCATTGCAGCTAAATGTGTGTCAATAATAAGCAATATCAATGATTTTTATGCTTCATTAGTTTTTTGTGCAGTGGCAGAAAAAACATAAAAACTCCCTCTCAGCTTATGCATTGCCAAAAGTGTCCACCTCCTGTTTGCTTACAAAATGCTATATACAAATACTATATACTGAAAATATTTGCTTCTTTTTTTAAATTTGACATTAGTCCTGATCATGAAATCCAAAATTTTAATCAATTCCAGAATTTTAACTGGGTCGTTTTCCCATGTAAATCTCCATGCTCCAGGCATAGGAGGTTGCCACATCACAGGTGAACCAGATTTTAATGCCATACTGTGCAGGCTTGTTGGGGATATATTGTAGATGTCAGTGGTGTGCATGGGGGGTCGGGCAGTGGCCCAATTGTTGAAAAATGCACACTAAAGTGCCCTCTTGGGTGCCAAAATGCATGCTAAAATGCCCTCTTGGGAGCCAAAACGCGCGCTGAAGAACCATCTTGGGAGCCAAAACGCACGCTGAAGCGCCCTCTTGGGAGCCAAAAAGTGCGTTAAAGTGCCCTCTTGGTTGGCAAAACACAACAAACTGCCCCCTTGGCTGGTTAAAACATGATAAACTGCCCTCTTGGGTGACAAAATCAGGCACTAAAGTGCCCTCTTCGGAGCCAAAATGCGCGCTAATGTGCCCTCTTCAGTCGCAAGAACGTGCTGTATGTGCCCTTTTTTGCCTTTCGCCCCTGCCTTTCAAAAGGTCTGTGCACGCCACTGGTCGAAGTCCACAATGACCTATGAATGCAACATGCTGCTCGTCAACACACACACATCAACCCCTGGATTAAATAAGAGGGGGAGGCAAGCAACCAACTTTTCCCACAGGATGCGAAATGCAGCGAGTTTATCATTCCTGAAGCGTCCTGGGTGGGAGAGCCTGTCATCAAAGCAGATGTTAGCGCTGATCTGAGTGAAGCTGTAGAGGGGCATCGTGGCACAAAACGTGGCCCGTCCTGTCTTGGCATCCCGCATGCCACGTGTTGCTTCATGTCTTGAGCGGTAGACGCCAGCCAGAATCAGAATCCCAATGTAGACTCTCATCTCCGCTTCATCCACATTCTTCCAATCCTCACACCTTCGCCTCCCATGCAGGTTTGTGTTGGTGCACAGCAGCTGAATGATCTCCTGTGTAATAAAATGGTCAAAGGCAGACCTCAGGTTGCTGATATGGGCAACTGCATACAGGGTGGGCCCTGGGGTGAAACCAGTGGATACTGGATTGTGGTGCAGGGTCTCTTCAGCAGTGGGAAACCACATAATTTTCCCATGACGAGACATCCACTCACCCGCCAGCCCCTCTGTCTCTGCCATCAGCTGATCGGCCTCCATCGCTGTGTCTGTACCGTCCTCTTCCCCTGAGGAAGAGGAACCAGGCACTGGCTGGAAGACGTCATCAGTGTCCCATCATCTTCAGGAGAGGACGTGTCCTTGGGTAGAAGATTTCTCCTCCTCAACCGCAGAGGATTTCTCCCCATCTTTACTCTCTGAGCCCATCACATACTCAAGTGCTTCAGTCAGGGCATATGACCTTCTTGCCATCTTGCAGATAAAGCAGGATCTGGGAGCTGATAGGCTCACTTATAGCATTAGTACTGACTGCACCTGCAAAAACTCCAGGACAGATTTATAAACAGTGTCAGACTTTGTTTTTGTTTCCCCAGAAGCCAGAGGTCAAGATGACCTGTGATCCTTTTTTTTGGAGAGCAGCTATTTGAGTATGTAAAGGCTATTGTGTAGTTGTGTGTGGCATTTTTTATGAAAAGATCAAAGTTACAGGTGCAACCTGTGCATCACAGCCAGGTTTGCCTTGGAAACTCAAAGCTCAATAACCTGTACCAAGAGAAATTCACCGAAACTTGTATGGTATGATACACTGTAATTTATGTCACTTTATCTTGCTAATACTATTTTTTTTTTTTCATGCACAAACACACATCATTACCTGACATCCTTAGGATCACACCTATGTCAAAATTGTGTCATTCATTTGCTCCATTGGAGTGCAGGAAGCCATCATACGCCCCTAGTGGAAACTAAGAATATTAACTGAAATTGGTCCCTTGCCCAAAAATGGACAAATTACACAATCTGGTAAAAAACATTAAAAACAAAAATTTTCAAGTGTTGAGTTTAGAATGAAAGCCATTTTACCTAAATTATATGTTTTTATACTGTAAATCACAAGGAATTAAAAAATGTGGTTTTCATGGGTTTCAATTGGCCAAAAGTGTCCACGATAGAGCCATAAGGTACAATTGTAGATACACAGTATAATATTGACATATTTAAAGAGCAGGTTTTGAAAATTGAAAGATCAGCCAAAAATCCAGACCCTTGGGAAATATCATTCCATATGCATTAACGCAGCTAAAATGATCAACAAAAAGTAAGTGAGGTGGACACAAATGGCCAGCATAGAGTCCAGAGGGTAAAGCACTGCCATCCAGAGGCCCATTCTGACGCCTTGAGAAAAAAAGTTGGCCAATCAAAAAAAGTCTCAACCACAGGCCACAGTCACTCAACTATTTGATCAACAGGCAAAATGGACATCTTCAGACCCAAGGACCAAGGAGATGGACAAGGCAATTATAGAGATGATAGCTACAGATAACCAGCCATTCACAGTGATCTCAGACGTTGGTTTTCAGCAGCTTATGAGACTTGCTGAGCCCCGTTACAATATTAAGGATGAGAAATTCTACCGTACACAGATGCTTGATGAAACATATGCTGAAGTTGGGACAAAGGTGAAGACTCTGATCACTCCAGAAGAGGCACCATACATGGCCTTCACCACTGACTGCTGGTCAGGCACTACTGAATCACTGATGAGCCTCACAGGACATTTTATCCAAAAGGACTGGAAAAGACAGCAAGTTGTTCTAAATGTAAAGACTATGACTGGTTCACATACAGCACAGCACATTCAAGAGACATTTTTGGAAATGCTGGACTCCTGGAAAATCAACCCAGACCGTGTGGTTCTTGTTCAAAGGGATGGTGGAGCCAATATGGTAAAAGGAATGAAGCTAGCTGACCTTCCAGACTTAAGCTGTACTGCTCACATTCTACAGCTTGTAATCAACGATGGCCTTTCCAGTCAGAGAGCTGTGCTGGACATTATTGCCACATGGAAGAGCTGTGCAGGTCACTTTGGTCACTCCGTACTGGCCAAACAAAGGCTGAGAGAGATTCAAGAGGAGCTTGGCCTCCCAACACACAGTATCATCCAAGCTGTTCAGACTCGCTGGAACTCAACATTACACATGCTGCAGAGGATGTTTGAGCAGCGGCGTGCACTGAATGTGTATGCAAGTGACCATGGCCATATCATCTGTCCATCTGCTGCAAAGTAGGATATCGTATCAAACCTGATTGAGACACTGGAACCACTTGAGGAAGTGACACTGGAAATGAGCCACTCAGAGTCTTCTGCCTCATGCGTAATCCCCAGTGTATCTGTTCTGAAACTGATGCTGCAACATGAGGGTCCATCTTCAGCAGGCATCAAAACCTTGCGGAAGACCATGCTTGACAGCCTGACAAGGCGATTCTCAAAGGCAGAGGACACAAAGTGTTTGGTGTTGGCAACTTTCCTTGATCCCTGTTACAAGGACAAGGCCTTCACTTCAGCAGAGACAGTAGAGAAAGCAAAAGACTAGCTGAAAGAAGAAGCTGCTCATGACGTGGCAAAAACAGTGGAAGAGACTGGTGAAGCAGAGGTTCCAGCAAAAAGACAGAGACTCCAGACCGATCCCCCTCCAACTCTTGTGGACAGTCTGTATGCTAAACTTCTTGGAACAGCTCACCACACAGATGCAGCCCAGTCCAGCTTCGACACTGAGCTGGAGTGTTACCTGAATTTGCCAGTGGTTGAGAGGAGTACCCAGCCTTTGGAGTGGTGGAAGAGAAATGAGGAGAGACTTCAAAGCTGTGCTGGCCAGAAAATATCTCTGTCCCCCACCCTCCACCGTCCCAAGTGAGCGAGTGTTCAGCGAGGTGGGGATCCTCTACGACAAGCGGAGGAGCAGCCTTTCTGGAGAGACTGCAGACAAGCTCTGTTTCCTCCATTACAATATCAGGCTTCTCAACTGGGATTACTGACTTTGAGGGAAATAAATAGCTCCCACTCCAACTGACTTTTTCTTTTACATACTAGATTCTTTACTGTTAGTTTGATGTTCAGTTCCAGATTAATTTTTGAATCACTTTGAGTTTGATGTTCAGTTCCAGATTTATATATTCATTTAGGTGTTTATTACTCTGAGACTGATGTTCAGTTATCCAGATTTATTTATTTATTTAGGTATTTATTACTTTTATATCCAGTTCCAGATTTATATATTTATTTTGGTATTTATTACTTTGAGTTTGATGTTCACTTCGAGATTTTATATATTTGGATACTTATTACTTTGACTTAGCTGTTCAGTAAAACAGTTGCTGCTAATAAAGTCAAAGATTATTTATTTCCAACAGTGTTGAATTTTTTCACTTTATATCGTTATTATATCGGCCTTTAAAAATCCACTATCGGTCGACCTCTAGTTACAACCCTGTGAGATTGTGATAAGTGAAGCTGAGAGCCTAATAGACAGTTACTGAAAAAACGTTTGTGAAGTGAACAAACACACTCCTGCGTAAACACCTGTATTGATTAAAACTGAAATATACCTGTTCCGCTGGATTGACATGAGAGTAACGACTGAAAAAAGGGGCTGCATAGACCTTAACCCTTAACAGAGTTGATATGATGTTGGTTTTGATAAAATACCACAGCTCTGTAATGTGAGCCAGCAGTGTTCTGCAATGTTCTGTCTGCTGATAAGGAATATTCAGTATCTTGTTCTGTGTCAGAAATTCAAAACAACACTTATTTCAGTAACAGATTATTGTGGCTGCACTCTTCAGACAGCTGCTGATGTTCTAATATAGACATTGACATTTGTTTCAGAGGCTGCTGAACAGACTTTAAATATCCTTTGTGTTTTAGGCACCAAGACAGACAACACTAAGACTGATGGGAAAAAGGGCCTGAAGATTATTCAGGACCAAATGTACCATCGTTATGGCAACACAGTGGACATGAACTCTGCTCTGGAGACATTTATACCTCACAGGTCAGACTCGAAGCTTCAGACTACTACAGTATTGGTTATTACCCAGACCCTGAGTTTTTTCATGAATTTGTGGCTGATTAGAATACCAGTCAAGTGTCTGTTTCCAAACTGCTGAAAGGTTAATTTTTGTAAGTAAAGAATATTACATGACCCTTACATAATTGTGAAATGTGTCTGGATATTTTCTGTTAACCTAAACTTTTTAATTTATAGTTTATTGTGAACAATATTTACAGTACTCATTACTGTGTCCAATATATCACCTGGCAGAATGTAAAGTCATTCTTGCTTCATGTGAATTCCCTCTCTCTATAGTTCCTCCCCACAGCACATTGAGGAATGCTGTGGTTGGCTGAGACAGAAACTGAACGAGCTGAATGATGAACAGTATCAGATTGTACACCAGCATGAGGAGCAGGTAAGCTTAAGTAAAGTGGCACCAGGAGGGGTTCCTGCTGACAGATAACTAGAATGTAGTACAACAGAGCACTAAAGCACTAAAGAAAGGCATTTCCATGTCTGAGCAGCCATGCGTTAGTGCAAATGGGAGCCACGTCACCTAAATCTGATGCTGATATAGCCGCTGGGAATGTCTAAATGCCTCACGTCATTTCTGCCACAATTTTGTTATGTATTTCTTGTGTTCTATCCACTAAAATAGTTCATTCATAGTATTAGAATGATAGCATTAACACTCAGGGTTCCCATTACACACAATGCATCCTCTGTGTCTGTGTGTTCTTTATGTTCTTCTTCTCCTTTCTTAAGGCTGCCAACTGCATTGTGGGAAACGTACTGTATGAACGTCTGGCAGACCACGGCCCCAAACTTGGTCCTGTTAACAGGAAGAACCCTCTGGTTACCAGGTAACAAATGTGATGTGTGATGGATGCGATTGATAGAGTACATGGAGGGATGGAGGAGGGACTTCTTCCAGTCTATTTTTAGGTCCAGACTATAAATCTGAGATGCCAACTGAGGAAAAGTTACTCTTATTGTAGTGTCGCATTGGATGTGTGAGTCTTCAGAAACACAGTCATTTATACTAATAAACTGCAAGCATTTCAGCCTTAACATGGCAGTACCAACACTAAAGCCATTAATTTTTCTTATGAAGCATGAATACAGCATGAATGTGTTAAGCTGATTACAAGGCAACCGATGTACAATTGTTGTGTGCACAATTGACAGCTCATTGAGTTAAAAAGTTGATACTAATCTTGGAGAACGTGGATGTGCTGAATTACTTTTTCACTGTCAGCCATGGAGACAAATTGAGTTTGTATATTTACTGAGAAAGAATTTCAACTTGTGAACATTTTGAAGTTGTAGCAACAAGATATTCTTCTCTTAGGGTCTTAGTGTTAACTCTGTAACCCCACCCTAACTCGTGTCTCAGTAGCACATACTGCATGTCATTTCTAAATCAACCATCTCATTTAACCAGCTGGCAGTGTTCAGTACTATTTTCTAGTGATACAAGCTGTGCTTCCTCGTCTTGTCTTCTGTCTAACAACGAGTTGAAAACACACCGCTGCATTGTCTACATAGGCCTGCCTCCTGCCACTCTTCTGACTATGGTCAGAAGTATATTACCTTAAATGCTGTTGTGCTTAACACACAGAACACACGCCTTTTTATAACACGATGATGTGGACTCACAGTAATGTCAGACATAAATGTTAAAACTATATCTTTTACAGCTAACAGGGATATGAGCTTCATCTTAATGTTGCGTGTTGATGGATCTCAATGTTTTCATTTGTCTGTCTCAGGTATTTCACCTTCCCATATCAGGACATGACTCTGGAGCAGGAGATGCAACTGCTGGATCAGCCGGACAAGATGTGCCACTTCCTGGCTCACAATGGTTGGGTGATGGGTGACGATCCACTGCGAAACTTTGCTGAGCCAGGTAAATATTTGACTCTTTTTGGAAAGCCTCTCATGCCTCCTTCTGTCTGTCAGGTTTTATCCTGTTTCATCACAAAGATTACACGGCACTTGGGATGAGATTAAACCCATTTGAGCTACTTTTTGTATGGTTATTTGTTGATGTATCTGCTTTGATAGAATTGTGGCACTACATCAGTGCTGGTCTGTGTCTGTGCTACCTATAGGCTCCAACGTGTACCTGCGTCGGGAGCTGATTTGCTGGGGTGATAGTGTCAAACTGCGCTATGGCAAGAAGCCTGAGGACTGCCCATACCTGTGGGCCCACATGCAGAAATACACTGAAATCACAGCCAAGTATTTCCACGGTGTCAGACTGGACAACTGCCACTCAACACCATTACATGTAGCAGAGGTATTGTTATTTTTATCATGTTACATTTAAGTACATGTCCTTACATAGTATACCATACAAGAGTGTGGAGCGAAATTGAGAGGGGATGTACCCCCCCAATACATACATACACACACACACACACACACACACACACACACACATTCCCTGATGTTGTAGCACAGCAGTCTACTACAGAAGAACGCCTGGTTTGCTGTACTCAGCAAGAAGTGTTAGAAGGTAGTTACAGAAGTAGCCATCGTAAGAGTTAAATGTTGTTTTTCATCACTACAGCAACCTGTTAGATTGTTTGGTTGACGCCCTAGCTGTTGCTATACCATCACTGCTTATAGTCCCGCATAAGATCCCAGAACACTGTTTGAAGCAAGAAAACTGGCAGTGTCCGCCACATATAAACAAAGTAAAACAGTATAAAATTATGTTGTCAGTTTATTTATTTAGTTTATTCAGTCTTTAAAAAATGCAGATCTTTCTCATCTGATAAACATTTCTCCTCCAAACTGTACATCAGTGTCACCCTGTTGACAGCACACCTTTCTTCTCTCCCTGTCTGTAATGCTGCTGTGTTGTCTTGTCCAGGCCATGTTAGATGCAGCCAGGGTGGTCAGACCCAATCTTTATGTGATAGCTGAACTGTTTACAGGCAGCGAGCTCATTGACAATGTGTTTGTTAACCGGCTGGGAATTAGCAGCCTTATACGAGGTACATCTCTCATGCATGAACTAACTTTGCATTTTTTTTCTTTTCCTTCTCTTTCACTGCATTGTTCTGCATTCTGCCATCTCTTTACACTCACTCACTCTTTGTTGACTGCATGTTGTGGTCACTTTGAGACCTGTTGTCAATACCTTTACATTAACAATTACCCCTCCTCTTCTCCTTTTTCTTATCTCTTTCCTAACCCTCTCCTGTTTCTCCCTCTCTCATGACTTCTTGTTCTGTCTGCACTGGTTTTGGTGTGTTGCCTTGCTGTGGTTGACCAGTTCATGCTGGACGTGGCCAGAACAGTTTGTCCTAACCTTTATGTGGTGGCTGAACTATTCACCGGCAGTGAGGAGCTGGATAACATCTTCGTAACCAAGCTTGGAATCTCATCGCTCATACGAGGTACAGTGTTTTTATTAGTCAAAATTCTGACTTTGACCTGAAAAATCTAAATTTGTAGAAAAAGTCGGGGGATGAAATTATTTTGTCACCTTTGCACCAATCCTCATTTGTATAATTCTCAGATATTATGATATGACATCTATATAATGTCAGATATAGTTGAATTTAACATCTAAAAGACATTTGGAAACCAACAAACAATCTGGAGCAGCCGTGCCTGTGATTCCTAAATGTATTTACTGAAGGTAAGCCTGTGTTGTCCATCCAGTTGTACATAGACTTCACACCTGCATTGCTCGATTGGAATGTGGTCCATCTTGATTTTGTGTGAATTCGCCCACAGTGCTGCAGCAGTATGGACCTGTTGCACCTGTTGTGATAACTGTCCTGCCTCTCCCACCATGTCCACAGAGGCCATGTCAGCTGCTGATAGCCATGAAGAAGGCAGACTGGTCTATCGTTATGGAGGTGAACCGGTCGGAGCTTTTGTTCAGCCCAGTCTCCGCCCACTGATGCCCTCCATCGCTCATGCCATGTTCCTCGATGTAACCCATGACAACGAGTGTCCCATACAGGTCTGTCAGGGTCAGGTTACCATATCTAAACATAAAAAAAAGAAAACCACTACGTTTGTGGGGTATACTTTTCTAATTAAAAGCCATACTTTCAGCAAGGTATAAAATCCCAATTTAAGAGTCTACACTCTGCTGCTCAAAGAAATATGAAGTAAAATATAACAAATGTCTACAACCTGTCAAAATTGATTGTGAGAAAGTCTCTGTGTTTCAGGTGTATACAGTAACTGTTGTGTGTTTGTCTCTCTTTGTTTTACAGCGGCGTTCAGCTCTGGACTCCCTCCCCAGCTCAGCTATAGTCTCTATGGCCTGCTGTGCTACTGGTTCCACCAGAGGATACGATGAATTAGTGCCGCATCAGGTTATTTACACACACTCAAAAATGTTAATCAGTGTTAAACCGTAATTATGAAGCAGATACCCCACATATTGGTTTGTGTATTGCAAATCTAAATGGGGTTAATGCTTGTTTATTTTCTCTGAAGTTGTGAGACCTGTAGTTTGAAGATCACAATAAAGAGTGAGCTGTTTGTTTTCGGCAGGCACTCTGGTGCCGATACAGCAGATACTTGACAGTCAGCTGCTAAACTAAGAAGCTGCATGGTCACATTCTGCCCCTCACATTTTACTTTCGTCCTCCTTTGCTAGTGTTTTTATATGGAAATGCTCATCTGTGTGTGTGTGCCTCTGTGTGTGCCTGTGTGTGTGTGTGTGCCTGCATGTGTAGATCTCTGTGGTGAAGGAGGAGCGTTTTTACCCCAAGTGGAACCCCTCAGCAACCCCCTCCTCCACTGGTGAGGTTGGATCTCAGACTGGCATCATAGCTGGGAAACTGGCACTCAACAAGCTACACCAGGAGCTGGCTGTCCAGGGATTCATACAGGTACCATAGTGTACTTTGTGTGTGTTTTAGGGTCCAGTGTGTAGGATTTAGGGGCAGAAGTGGAATGTAATATTCATAATTATGTTATTAAGTGTATAATCACCTGAAACTAATAATTAAGGCTTTTATATCAACAGAGGGAATCTTCCACTCTTCCATGGAGTCTGCCATGTTTCTACCAGAATAAACAAACCAAACACCTTTTTAGTGGCCAATGAGGAAGTGTTGAAATGCTCAACCTCACCACTAGATGCCACTAAATCCTATCCACTGAAACTTTAAAAGAATGCCACATCAGCTCACACTAAAAGCACTTTCATCTCCTTCATTCTGTTTTAAATTTTAAAAAATGGAAGCAGTATGACCAGAGTCTCCATTGTTGGTACTGCATTTGAATTGTTGTGTTTCTGCTGTATCTTTCTCTTATTTTATCTGGTCTCTTTAATCTCTGATCATCTCGCTCTCCAGGTGTATGTTGATCAGGTTGATGCAGATATCGTTGCGGTTACTCGTCACTGTCCCAGCACACATCAGTCTGTGGTGTCAGTGTGCAGGACAGCTTTCTGGGACCCCAAAACCCATCAGTACGACACCAATGTCTCACCCATGTTCATACCTGGTATGACCATCATCCTAATGTTAGAAATCCAACTTGTATTTCTACATATTGTTGTTGCATCATTCTTTGTAGTGTTCATGTGTGTCTGACACTATATGAAGAGTGTGTCAAAAATCTGTTAACTGATTCTGTTTCACAACAAGGCTTCCCAATATTCCTGTCCATCCATCCGTCTGTCTGTCTGTCTGTCTGTCTGTCTGTCTGTCTGTCTGTTTATGTCTCAAGGGAAGATAGAGGAAGTGGTACTGGAGGCAAGGACAGTGGAAAGGCATGCTGGGAGTTATGTGAAGGATGACAACTACATCAACGGCATGCCAGAATACACTGTGGAAATAAAAGAGCATATTCCTGTAAGTATTTCTATATAAGATAATGTGATTCTTTGTTTAATTGAAATTAATGAACATATCAATAGGATGATTATAACATACAGTATTTCTATATATGCTTATATTAGTTAAAGGACAGTACAGTGGCGAAGAGCAGTGGAGTGACATCTAAAGGTCGATCAGAGTTTGTGCAGGAAATCACCTTTCAGAAGCTGACACCTGGCAGCGTCATTGCCTTCAGGTGATCCACACACACACACACACACACACACACACACACACACACACAGACACAGACACATACACACCTTCAGCACAGAAATGAGCAGTACAATGTGCATTGTCGTTGTAGACCCATTGCCAGACAGATTTATCATTCTATCCTTGGATTATTAAATGTATTTTTGGTTTTGGACGGTTATTGGTCTCATAGTTTTGAGTTGCTCTCTCCTCTTCATAGGGTTAGTTTGGACCCTAAGGCCCAGAGGTTGGTGGGGGTGCTGAGGTTTTATCTGTCCCAGTTCAGTCCAAAATACAGAAGAGGCAGTGTGATGGAGGAAAACCCACCAGAAGCACTGCAGAAACCTCTCGCACAGTGAGTACACACTTGAACACATCACTGCTGCCCAAGCGAATCCTGACCTTTTCTCACTGTTCTTCACTGGTTAGATGGGAAAGGTTGAAACCACCTATGATTATCTTTCAGTTGTAGAACAGACTTTGGCGTCCTTTAAGAATGAAATGAATCGGGGACTTCCGGTGGCGCGAGCTTGATGAAGGACGCGTGAGAAGCAGCTCTCTGCCGGTTAATTAAACCCCCTAAATTCAATACGTTTTTAAAACTGAAATCGACCCAAATAAATCTGGAGATGGAAGGGGGGAAGGATAAGGGCCGTGGTAGGCCACAAAGAAAACCTAAGAAAGGAGACTCTGACCGGGACGACGACGCCATGGAGAACACGAACACAGAAGAAGATGGCGGCGAGGAGGCACTAGCTAATAAGCTAGGTGACGAGCCGGCTATACTGAACACCATAAGGGAAGTAATGAAAGGCATGATATCGGAAATCAGAACTGACATTGAAAAACAACTATCTGACTTTCAAAAGAGCGCCCAGACGGATATTAAGAATCCGCTGAACGAACTGAGAGCTGGTATTAATCAAGATATTGAGGAGGTAACGGGGAAAATTGACGCCACAAATGAAAGACTTGAAGAAGCCGAACAACGCATCGGGGATATGGAGACATGGAGCACAGGTGCAAAAGATGCAGTGAGTTCCCTACTGAGAATGCAACACGCTCTACAAGCTAAAGTTACGGAGCTAGAGGGGCACTCACGCAGGAATAACATCAGGCTGTGCGGCGTAAGAGAAATGGCAGAGGGGACCTCCGTGACCAATTTGTGGAGAGACTTATTAGGACCAAACTGTTCGAGGACATCCCACCAGGTATGGATCTGGGCATCGAGCGGGCTCATAGAGCCCTGGGCACGAGGCCTCCGGAGAACGCAACACCGAGATCCATACTCATAAAATTCTTGAAATTCACAACTAAGGAGAAAGTTATTCATGCCGCCTGGAAGAAGCCTATCACCTTCGAGGGCAAACGGTTGTCTTTTGACCACGATTACGCAACTGAAGTGTTGTCAAAACGAAAGAATTATACGACAATCAAGAAGACGCTAAAAGAAAAGGGCATCCGCTTTCAAACCCAGCTAACAAGGATGCGGGTATTTCTCAAAGATGGGACTGTCACATATCATAGCGCTGAGCAAGCAGCAGAGGATCTACGTGCCAGAGGTATTGCAGTGCCCCACACCCGGCTGACTAAGAAGACGCCGGACACCCTTCTTCTACCGTGGGAGAACGTGAAAGACCACCGCCACAGAGACCCGGCAAAATTTCAACGAAGCGTCCGTGAGAAACTGTGGGGATTTCAGCGGCGCACCGGAGACGAGGATACTACACCCGCCGGCGACTAAGAGACTGAGTTTGGCTGCCTTATTCCCTCCTTGGTCCGTTCTTGTTTTGGGATTTTGTTTGGACTGTAAAACAGGGAGACGTAAGTTAACGCCTTAAAATAAATGACTAATTATTTAATGTACAAGGCTTGGCCTTGTGTATATTAGGTTTTGAACACTTTTACTTGAACCATGGCGCTCGCGGTGTTTAACTGCAGCTGTAACTGTCTTCTTAAAGTCTTGACACTTGGAATAGAATAATAACGGCCCTTATGTAACAAATTCACTTAAATAAAACACCGGCAAATACGGAGCAAGCCACCAGTGAACTACTAGTTGTAACTAGTCGGGGGCCCCACCTAGTGGTTGGCTTACTCCCCCATCTCAGAGGTTGGATTAGTCTGTACCTCCAAGTTGGAAGCCCATTTATTTAGTTTGTACTATAGTTATGTTTGTTCATTCTCTTCTGTTGCGTTATATTGTTATAATGTTCTGAGGTCTTTGAGGGTACTGCCACAGGAATTGAAATGCTTCATAATTGCAGACTATGGGGGATAGAGAATTTCAAGTTGTCACACTCAATGTAAATGGACTTACTAGCCCCGTAAAAAGGGCTAAGATGTTGGCTAAGGCAAAGAAAGAAAAATCACAAATTGTATTCTGGCGAGAAACGCATCTACAATCTTCCGAACATGAAAAGTTGAAGAGGATGGGATTCAGAAATACATTTCACTCCTCTTACAAAAGAGGTCGCAAACGCGAGGTTGCAATTTTGATTTCAAACTCAGTAAATTTCGAATTTGTGTCAGAGATTAAGGATAAGGATGGAAGATTCATATTGGTTAAGGGTAAATTGGACCACAAAGAGGTGACATTATTCAATATATATGCCCCTCCTGGGAGCAACAAGGCTTTTTTCAAGAACATTTTTGACTTAATTACCTGTGAAACATTTGGTGTTCTTATCTGTGCAGGGGATTTAAATATGATACTTAATCCCAAACTAGACACAACCAACAAAAAACGAAAAAAAAAAGTCGTTTAGAAATGTGGGTAAAGAAAAGATTACAGGATGTAGGATTGATAGATATATGGAGAGATTTTCACAAACAAGATAGGGCAGTACACTTTCTACTCCGCACGCCATAATGTACACACAAGAATTGATTATTTTTTCATGTACAACTCTGAAAAACATAGAGTAAAGGAATGCAAGATGGGCACAAGGGACCTTTCAGATCATTCTAGTTTGTACTTAAAACTACATGTGGATAGCAAACGCAAAATAACATTATGGAGATTAAACACAAGTTTGTTAAATGACCCAGAATTCAAAACAACTATTAAAGAGGAATTACAATTATACTTGGAGAACAATAATAATGGGCAGGTGAATGCAGTGACATTATGGGACGCTGCAAAAGCTGTCCTCAGGGGTAAAATTATATCAATCACTGCCTTTAATAAGAAGGCAAAAGCACAAAGACTAACTGACTTGCAAAATAAACTTCTAGAATTAGAGCCGTTGCATAGTAAGAAGAAAACTTCCCTCCTATTGCAGCAGATGAGACCAATCAAACAGGAAATCGATAAAATTCACAGTGAAGAGTTAGAGAGAAAGCTTCAGTTCATGAGGCAAAAATATTATGAGACAGGTTCAAAAGCAACAAAATTGTTAGCTTGGAGGCTGCGCAAACAACAAGCTGAAAATATTATTCATGAAATAAGAGACCCCGATTCAAAAAGACAACCAGCACACTGGCTGGCATTCAAAAAGCGTTTGTGAAATATTATGAGTCTTTGTACACCCAGCCAGATAGAGCAGAGGCATATACTGTAGAACAGGTTTTAAATCAACTAGATCTTCCTTCGATTGGAAAACTACATAATGATGATCTCACAAAAGAAATAACTACCGAGGAAGTTGATAAAGCAATCTCTCTTTACCCTAAGTGGGTAAATCTCCAGGTTCTGATGGGTTTCCTGGTGAGTGGTACAAGTCAATGAGAGAACAAGTATCTCCCTTACTTTGTGATTGTTTTAACTATATCCTAAAAGAGGGAGCTCTGCCTCCATCATGGTGGGAAGCCATCATATCCATAATTCCAAAAGAAGGCAAAGACAGAAAGAAATGTAGTGGATACAGGCCAATTAGCGTGCTAAATCAAGACTACAAATTATATGCATCTATTTTGGCTAAAAGAATGGAGAAGGTGTTGCCATTAATAATAAACAAAGACCAAACTGGCTTTATAAGTAATAGACAGACCCAGGATAATATAAGGAGGTGTCTTCACATAATAGAACAAATAAAACATGATGGGACAAGTGCCATCATTGTGAGTCTAGACGCTGAAAAAGCGTTCGACTCAGTGGGGTGGGAGTATCTGGTATCGGGTAATGGAAAAATTCGGTTTTTGTAAAAAATTCATACAGTGTATCAAAACGTTATACACATCACCATCAGCTAGAATCAAGATTAATGGCCATTTGTCCAAGACCATACACCTACAACGAGGGTGCCGTCAGGGCTGCCCTGCTAGTCCAGGACTCTTCAATCTGTTTATAGAGCCTTTAGCCCAACTAATAAGGCAGGAGACGGCTCTTGAGGGTATCACAATAGGAGGTACAGAACATAAAATATGCGTGTACGCGGACGATGTCCTGGTGGCTCTGAAAACACCAGCATCTAGTATACCATCACTCATGGATCTTTTAACAATGTACGGCACACTTTCAGGTTATATGCTTAATATGGAAAAAACTCAAGCTCTGGTCTTTAATTTTAACCCCCCTCAGGATCTTGAGAACAGGTATAATTTCAAATGGAACTCTACAAGCATAAAGTACTTGGGAGTGAAATTGACAAAGGATCTTACTCACCTCTACAATGAGAATTATACAATAGCTAACAAAAAGATAGGTGATGATTTCGACAGGTGGGGCTCGCTTCCTCTTGACTTCGGCAGCCGAATAATGACCATCAAAATGAATATCCTGCCTCGACTACTCTATTTATTTCAGTCATTACCACTTAAAATCCCCGACACACAGTTTAAAGAATGGGATAAGCAAATATCAAGGTTTATTTGGGAAGGGAAAAAACCACGAATAAGATATAATACATTGCGGTTGCCGGGGGGGGAGGGGGGGATGGCCCTACCATGTTTGAAGGATTTTTATGTAGCAGCACAGTTAAGACCATTGATTTTATGGTGTAACCCTGAATATGAAGCCAATTGGAAAAATATTGAATTATCAATATCAAGTAGACCTGTACAATCTTTGTTGGGCTGTCCTTTTGCCATTAGGGCCTTACCTGATTTCCAGAACCAATGGGTTTGTTTCTCATTGAATGTGTGGCTAGACTTTGTGAAGAAATCTCAGATCCAAACAGAAATGAAAATACTGAGGTGGCCAGCATATGACCCAGATTTTAACCCAGCGTCCCTGGATCTAAAATATAAACAGTGGATAAGGTATGGAATTACATCATACTCTTCATTAGTAAAGGATGGGAAATTAATGGACTTCCAGACTATGTCTGAAAAGTATGGTTTAGGAAGACAAGATTTGTACAGATATATGCAAATCCAACATTATTACCAAAATGAGGTGAAGAGACAGATCATGGACGATCAATCTGGGGTTACAAAAATGTTCATGAGAGCATACAACTCAGAACCTACGCGACACATTGTTGGGAATCTGTACTCAAGTATTTCAATAATGAAGAATCATTCAACAGATTATATAAAACAAAAATGGGAAAGAGAGTTAGGTATTGTAATCTCCCCAGAGGAGTGGTCTGCCATAATACACACTCAAATGTCGACCACAAATTCACAAAGTTGGAGAAACTTTTGCTGGAAGAATTTGGTGAGGTTTTTTATAACCCCAAAAATAAAATCAAAACAAACTGGTCATCAGACCCAATGTTGGAGACAATGTGGACAATTATTGGCAGACCACACCCACATTTTCTGGTCCTGCCCCGCCTTGCAGCCTTTCTGGGCTCAGGAGCCAGCATCTGGTAATTGCTTTTTTACTTGCTGCCATGAGGATCTTCAATAGGTATCTGTCCCTGTTATGTAGATCCTTCAGTATATTCCCCAGATAAAATGAAAGACACGTGAAGTCAATGCCGCAACGAAGACGATTTTGGGTTTTGGCATTGACTTCACGTGTCTTTCATTTTATCTGGGGAATTTACCGAAGGATCTACATAACAGGGACAGATACCTATTGAAGATCCTCATGGCAGCAAGTAAAAAAGCAATTACCAGATGCTGGCTCCTAAGAGAACCCCCCACCCTGAACCTCTGGAAAAAGATCTGGGGGGAGATCTAGAAATAAGTCCACTTACTAGACCTATTTGCCGTGCTCTTCATCTTTGCTTGAGGCTACCTCTTGACCTGTTTATACAACAAAAAAGAATATAAAACAATTTGATGGAGTGGAGCTTGGTTTGTACATTACAGATTGAAGCTGAGCAGAGACTGTTAGCTGTTCTTCCTTGGCTCCAAAAACAATTATTTCAGTCTAATCTTTGTTTATTTGAAGAAAACTCTGACACATCCAACTATTGATTTTTCTACCTTTGTATAGGACTATAGTCCCCCGGTGATATGGGTATGTAAAATTGCGTGTCGTCTGTATAACTATGGTAACATCTTGTTGTTTTACATTATCTAAACTAGAGGTAGCATATAAATGTTGAATAGTAGAGGCCCAGAATGGAGCCCTGGGGTACTCTAATTGTCATTTTCATCTGCTCAGATGTGTAATTACCTACAGACACAAAGTAGTCTCTAAAATTTAGACCAATTTAGTGCTGTACCAGAGTCAGCACTAAATTACCATGTCAAACGCAGCACTGAGATCAAGAAGTACTAAGAATTAAATTTTTCCACTGTCTGTGCTTTGATGAATGTCATTGAGGACCTTGACTAGAGTAGTCTCAGTGCTGTGATGTGGTGGAAACCCTGATTGGAAAACATTAGAACAGCATTTTATTAGTAAGTAATTTTTCAGCTGTTGAAAACAGCTTTTTCAGTGATTTCACTTAGAAATTGGGAGATTCGATATGGGCCTATAATTATTCATTACTGATGTGTCTAGATTTCTCTTCTTCAGGAGTGGTTTAATGACTGCAGTCTCCATGGCTTGCTGGAAGAAACCTGAGGGAAGAGACATGTTGACAATATATAGATCCGAAGTCATGCAGTATGAAACTTTTTGAAGAACCCTACTAGTTAAAGGTCCCATATCATAAAAAACACGTTTTCTCTGGTCTCTACATATATAAGCTGGTCCTCCCTGAGCCTGCCAACTCCCTGAATGAGGAAAACAAGTAAGTCCTGCATGGTCTCTGCAGTCCACCCAGTGGTAAAACGGCGCTTCTACAGGCTGTTCAGATTCTGCTCCTTTAGTTACGTAACGAAAGGAGTCATTATCATATGCCGGCCTCCTCTACGCGGTGATATCCGAGAGGGTGCGTTCATCCCCGAGGTGAAGTTCGGTGTGTCCAGCGGAGAGACAGCAGTGTTTCGCAACGTTGTCGCTCAGAGCTAGACACGCAATTGCTCTGTTGTTGGTTGTAATAATCAACATAAGTGCCTATATTCTGTCCCAGCTACAGAACAACAGAAGAGACAGTTGTTGTGTTTCATTTTTAAGGACAACTTGCCGGCTGCGGATCGTGTTAGCTTGTATGTTTGTGCTAACCACTTCACATCGGACAGCTTCAGTAACGAGTGTCAGTACAAAGCTGGCTTTGCCTCGACACTGACCCTTGTTAAAGGATCAGTCTCAACCATACCGGACACCGGCAACTGCACCCGAGCCACCGATAAGTGTCGCCGCGGTTTGATAGTATTTACAGTTGCCGACGAGTATGGTGAAGTCATCTGGAAATTGGCTAACTAGTTAGCTCCACTTCAGTCCGCTATGCAATGGCGTTTGAAGCGAGTTTAATGTTAATAATATTACGATGGAGCTTGGTTGTCACAGTAAAAAGTCTGGAAACGTGCAGACTGGAGACAGAGACGATGCGAACAGTGTATAATAGTTTGGAGACTGTGTTTGAAACAAACACAGCTTTCGCTAGCTGTTAGCTGTTAGCTACATGGTAGTAACTGTAACAACACATTCAAACAAACTAACATTATTCAGCCACACTAACCATTCTGAAATGTCCTGCTGCAGCCACAGAGTCTGTACTTCTTCCAGAGCCTCTCCTTCTGGGTCCGATTCTGGGTCAAACTGGTTCGGTTGAACGAAAAAATCTCCCCGAGCCACAGTGTTACATCCACCGTAAACATTAGCGCATGCTACCATTAGCGTAAGGGGCTTTCTCTCCCTGAGAGTGATGTAGCAGGCAAGGCTCCCCAAGTAGGCGTTGACAGACAGAGCTCATTAGCATTTAAAGGTGCAGGCACAGAAACAGACTGCTGTGAACAGAGCTCAGCAGAGCGACTTTTAGACAGCTGGAGTTCAGGACCACGCATGGGTTTGGGGCAATACATATCGAATACAGAGTTGTTGGACCTCTGACAGCTGTGTGAAATTGATGAAAAACAGTATAATATGGGACCTTTAAATATCAAGGCAGCAGGAGGAAGTTTGTCATGTGTCAAGGAATTTGAGTTGGTTTTAGATGGACAACACATCTCCTCTACCCAGTACGGTGGCACTGACTGCTTGTCTAATTTTCTGAATTGTGGCAGTGAAGAAGGATGAACATCTATCTACGATGGCCTGTAATGAATTGTCAGAGACTACTTGCACAGGAGGGTTTGTTAGCATGTCGACAGTAGCAAACAAGGCACCTGCATTATTGTTGTTATCGGTGATAATGTCTGAGAAGAAGGACTGCCTTGATTTTTTCAGTTCTATATTAAAAATGTAAAGTCTCTCTTTATAAATGTCAAAATGAACCTGGAGATTTGTTTTTCACCACCTGCACTCGGCTTTTCAGCATTCCTTTTTTTCCATTCTGACCAGCGTGGCATTTCTACAAGAAGATTTTTCCTACCAGAGACCACTTCACTTTAGTGAGTGCCATGACATTAATGACATTTGTCATTTTAGTACTGAAATAATGTACAAGATATTGACAGAGAACCTGTAGAGGGAAATTCGGAAATAAACAGCCTCTGAAAACAACAGTATAAATATAAAGGAGGACAGCAATATTTTTTCTGCGATGAGCTGGCGACTCATCCAGGGTGTACCCTGGCCTTCGCCCATAGAGATCACTAGATTTGGCCCCAGTAACCCTGTGACCCCTTGAAAAAGGGGGATAAAAGCGGTAACATCCCCGCGACCCTCGCAGAAAAAGCGGGAGAAAACAAAACAAAATGAAACCAATATTTTTGAAAAATATGAAGAGCTTATTTTAAAGCAGTGTGTGTTTGACAGGTTGATGTCCAAGCTGACGTTGGCAGACTTGAATATCCTGCTGTTTCGCTGCGACTCAGAGGAACAAGAAGATGGAGGAGGCTGTTACAGTATCCCGGGGTGGGAGACCCTCAAATATGCTGGTTTACAAGGTAGTTACAAAGCTCTTAACATGTATTTCTAGTTTAATTAATCATACAGAGTGTAATGAGAAAAAGACTATCTGACAATGTGAAAGTGCTATGGACAGGAAATGACAACATTCTGTTTGCTTTGTTGTGGTGTGAGGACTAGTCAAATAACAAAATCTATATTGAAATAAGCGATCTGCCTGCAACCTAGCTTCCGTGATTTTATTCATCATTACATATTGGAAGAACACACACACCAACACACACACATACACACACACAAGCAGAGGGCATCAGGGCTGAAACTAACAATTATTTCCATTAGTGATTCATTATAGTTTTATTTTCACAGCATTGTTATCAGCCATATTATATTAATTACCACTTATATATTATATTATAGATAGCAGCCACATGCTGAGATGTTCGAGGAGGTTTTTGTTTTACTTATTCAAGAACAACAACAGCAAAATAACTCACTGGTAATCACTGGTGTTTCCACTTGTTGCAACTGCTCAACTAGAAACTGTACATCTGCATGAGGAATGTGACAAGACATTTCATCATTACATACATTAATACAATTTAACAAAAGGCTAACAGAAGTATGGACAGATTTCTTCACAGACTTGTTTGGTATTTCCCCATACTGACATAAATGAGCAAAGAGTAAATAATCATATAATGTGTGTGCGCAGGTCTGATGTCAGTGTTGGCTGACATCCGTCCCAATAATGATCTGGGCCACCCTGTGTGTGCTAACCTCAGACAAGGGGACTGGCTCATAGACTTTGTCTCCAACAGACTTACAATGAGAGAGGAACCACTGGCACAGGTGAGGCTTTTACTGCCTTAAAGGGCCACTTTACCCAAATAACAAATATCAATTGTCTCAATATCAATATTGTCTCTTCTGGTATTTTACAATGCACAGAGAAGAATTATTTTCATGGAATTCTGAAATTAAAGTTAGAACTCTGACTTTAAACAGTAATCCTAATCCTCCTCAATAATTTTACATAGGTCATGGCAATTCTAAGTGTTGTATCGTAGACTACTGGACTTTCACCTCTCATCCGAGAGGTTTCTTCAATTCTAACTAACTGAAAGGGAATTGCAGGCTTTTAAACTCTGTTCGGGAGTGTCCTCAAAGGGTCATTAAGGACATGTGTGAGCTTAACATTTCAGACTCGTTATGCCGCGTGAACTTCTGAGAAACATCATATCCGGGTTCACTTCAAACCTACCAACACACTGAGGCAGAAACCTGTCCGTCCTAAGGACAAAACACCCAGGCAAAAACAGAGTTATGTAGTTTAAGCTGTTCAGTGCAGCCTCTGGGATGAGAGGTGAAACGTCTTCAACACACCTGAAACAAGTCCAGTGTTCTACATTATACCACTTACTATTCCGTTTTTTTGAAGCAACTCATCAATACTGTGCATCTTCACATATTTTAGCTGCTGGGATTTTTCAATACTTACAGCAGCATTCTCTCAAATCCCTTAAACTGCTTGCATGGCCAGACACCACTAGGGCTAAAGATATGTGAGTCAATATGTATTTTATCATTTACGGGAACAAAATCTTTAAAACAACAGATACATTTTGAGTGAATTTAAAGGTTTATATTCAAGCACTTAATTACATTTGCCAACTTTAAGTTGCAGTGTGTGTGTTGGCATTATTCCTGAATCTGATTTTGGCATTGTAACTTTTTGTACAGGTGGGTCAGTGGTTGGGAGCCATGTTTAACTACTTGAAACATATCCCACGCTACCTCATCCCCTGTTATTTTGATGCCATCCTGGTGTCCACCTACACCACAGCTCTGGACGCAGCTTACAAACTCATGTCAAGGTAGGAGAGACTTAGGAGGTTGTGTTGTTGAAATGGTAAATTGAAATGTAAAACTATGAATTTTAAGTGGAACTTAACTTTGATTTTCCATTTCCTTTTCCAAACAGTTTCATTCAGAATGGCTCTAGCTTTGTTCGTCACCTGGCACTGGGCTCGATTCAGATGTGTGGTGTTGGACGCTTCCCTGCACTCCCTCCGCTCTCTACAAAACTTGAGGCCGTTCCCTTCCGCATCAGTCCAATCACAGAGCAGAAGGAGCAGTGCTGTGTCTCTCTGGCTGCAGGTAACCTCGCAATGGACACTTGGCTGTGTCTCTGTGGATACATTTACATTTTGGGCATTTAGCACTCGCTTTGGACACTTTTGTCCAAAGCGAGTAAGTAAAACAAGTAAAGAGTAAAAAAAGAAAGGGAAAAAAAGTAAAGATACATTTGAGATTAAGTCAACTGAAGAAATAATTGACATGTGAAATTACAGCAGCAGTTGTATTGAGCCTGAATTACCTTTAAGAATTTGTTGAGTTTTCCATTGTTTAAATTGGTCAGGAGTTTGTGATGAAGATGAAATGAAGTACTTACAGGTGTGGTGAACATGTACGTCATGTCAGTCCTCAGTTCCAGTGATTTCTACAGCTCTCATGTTTCTGTGCTGAATGAGTGGAACACAAACTACTTTGTCACAAAAACATTCATGAAGTTTTGTTCAATAATGAATTATAAGTCCCCTTAACATGTGACCAAATCTGCTGGCTCATATCTAATATTAAAATGTCAGGAAAGTCTCTTGGAGCCATTTCAAATCAGCTGCAGGTCCCAAGATCAACTGTTCAAACAGCTGTTTGTAAGTATAAAGTGCATTGCACAGTTGTGTCACTGCCACGATCAGAAAACACAAACTATCACCGGCTGCTGAGAGAAAACTGGTCAGGATGGACAAGGGTCAACCAAAAACCACCAAAAGGGGGGTCACGTGATGACGGCCTAGGAGACAGACGGTTTTGCGGGAGCTCCGCCAACACCCTTTGTATATTTTGCATTTTCTCTTCTTCTCGTCTTTAAAAAAATACCAGTGTAGTATTATGACTCTTGAACACTTCTGGACAAAACAACACAAAACAATGCCAAAGAGAAAGATTAAGCCGCGACAGCCGACTGACAACACGGCTATGGAGCTAGCTCAACATGGCAGCGAGCATAATGAAGATGGTGAGGAGGCAGAACTTGAACCCGGACTTGCTAAAGCGCTGGATTTGATGACCACTAAACTAATGGTGGCTATTGACAACAAACTCAACCCTTGGGCTAAAACAGTCCTCTCTCATACTACCAACCTGAAGAGGGCTAATGACCGCTTGGATGAAGCAGAGGCTAGGATGCTACAGCTTGAGACCGCTAACAAGCAAGCTAGTCAAATAGTAGCTTTGGAGAGAAAAGTCGAATCCCTCCTCGACCATATAGACCAGGGGTGTCAAACTCATTTTCAGCCCGGGCCACATCAACATTATGCTTGCCCTTAAAGGGCCGGTTGTAACTGTAAGACTGTATGAATGTAACTACTCCGTAAAATATTGTAACAAATAAGTGTCTCTGCATTTAATTATTATTTATTCAACTGTACAAATATTGAACAAGCATTTACATAAATGTAAAAATATATTTAAGCACATTGCTCTGTAATTATAACTGGTCCCTTTAATTTATCAGATTAAGAAACCCACCATTACTCCATCAATCACAGATCAAACTTTTCAAATTAATAACAAAGATAAGCCAAATATGATCACACACAAGTTATTACATCAACTTTGTTCAAAATGTTTTTGTCACTGTTGAGTTGGGCAGAACTATGGCACACAAATAATTCTGAGCTGCTAAAACACGTCTCATGTGTGTGGCATTTTAGAAAAACAAAAAGCAGAGAGCCTTGCAGGGGTAATGAGAGATGGTTTTGATTACAGTAAATATTTGAACACATACACCTGTAAACACACTGAATATGTGGCATTAGCAGAGCACATGAAAAAGCACCAGGAACTGAGGCTGAGATGCTTTGACAGACAGGAAAGTGGGCAACATTGTCCTGTTCCAACTGGGACCTCCACAGGTGTAGTTTTCGCTGGAAAGCTGTGACCATGTCGGACTTCTTGTGTGATGACTTCACTAATCCAACCAAGCCCGTTTTTCCTCCACACATTGCAGATGCACCATCGGTAGTTAACCCATCAACTTGTCCCACGGTAATTTAGTTTTACTCACGGACCTTTCCACCGCATCAAAAATGTTCCTGCCCGTTGTCGTCGTCCCATGCATGGCAGCTACATCCAAGAGCTCGTCGCTGACGGTAAAGTCTGCCTTCACGCCTCTTATGAAATTGGACAGATGCGCTTTATCCATGTTGTCCGCGAAAAAGCAGGTAACTGCGTGACTCTTCGGCCAGCTGTGTTGTCAGATTGTCTGCTAGTTCCTTAACTCGGTCTGCGATGGTGTTTCTTGACAAACTGATATTGTTAAAAGTCTGATTCTGGTCGGGGCACACCTGCTCACACACCTGCTCACACACCTTTAGCTTGCACCGCTTCACAAATGCGCCCTCCAAAAAACACTTGGACGCTCGGGTGATTTCTTCAGCCACAATAAAGCTAGCTTTCACTGCTGCATCACTTTTAGCGGTAGCTTTGGTGAACACATTCTCATAGTTGCCAACTCTCCCGATTCACGCGGGAGACTCCCGATTTTTAACCCTATCTCCCTCGATGCTCCCGGTCAGTAATTTCTCCCGTTAATCTCCCGATTTTACAGTAAAGGAAACAAGTAAGATTGTGTCCCTATATTTGTCGCAGTATCTGGCAACCCTGGCCTGCCTGTGCGGATGAGCAGGTGTGTGATTGTTCCTGATAAATCCCGCAATCCGGCTTTTCCGACCTGAAAATGAGGCTCTCGTGAATCATGCAAATCTGTTTTTCTTTTTTTTGGGGGGGGGGGGCGTTGCGCAAGGCACGGTCGGTCGGGTATTGATAAACATAATGACATTTGATTTTGATGATGACGTGATTTTTGTCGGTTTAATATCACGAGCGAATGGGGAATTTAAGTTGCACACAGTGAAAGCACCACACCCCAAGTTATCTTGAAATCGATTATTATTGTCATTACTGCTATTTGTACCATTGAAGTTGAGTGACTGAAATCCTCGTCATCCTATTCAAAGGCTGCAACAGGCGACTCATTGAACCGGGGTGAAGTTAGTTTCAGTTTGGATATTCTGTGGATATCTACTCGGGTCCAGCTGAGACTTTACTGAGGTTCTCCCAGTGTCAGCAGCAGGAGGACGGTCAGCTCACCTCTCAGAGCCTCGCGCTGAATCACTGAGACTGATTTAGGGACCGTCATTAAATTACTTAGCATAAATAAATTAATACAAAATAACTGCTGTTTTTTAGAATATCTTTCATGTCATGTGACCCAGTGACTCCAAACCAGCTGCAGATTGTATCAGTAAACTGGACGAGTAAGACACCTATTGTTATTGTATTTTAGTGCTTCCTCTATTTAATATGAATATTAATATGCAGAAATTATGATGAATTATTATGATAAATATTATGAATTATTTCTCAATAGCTTCCATGGCATGTGGCTCACTGACTTCTGAAATGCTCAGGATGTTAACATATTTTCAAGCAGCAATGTCAGCTTCTACACTATTTTGTCTCATGTCTTAGATTCTGATTCTGAAATTCTAAAAATGATTTTCTTTTCAAAAATCTCACGAGTAGGTGAGATTTAAAGGGTCATTTTTCAAATTTTTTTCCGGGGGGGCATGCCCCCAGACTCCCCTAGTGTTGCTAGGTTATCAACTCAGAGCACAGCTGCTATAAAAAAAATTAGGGGAAACACTGTTCTAAGAATTTTGTGTGGTTTAAAATACAAGGCAAGAAATTATGACAAATAAATCGCACACCTGGCGAAGGAACCTTGTTACTTGGGCCGATACACCGATGAAAAAAATCTCCCTATTTTTCACAACCCAATGTTGGCAAGTATGCATTCTGCTGCAGCTGCAGTCTGCCTTTTAATTTGTGGACAACTTCTCCATCACTTCTTAGAAATCCGCTTTAGTCAAACGCTGATATGGAAACACTGGGATCTCGCGGCAGGATGCGGTCTTTTCGCGGGTCACACAATGCACGTCGGGTTATCGGGTCATCGACATGCATTGTGGGAGATGTAGTTTATGGTCACTGTACACTGTAAAGCAGTGTAGATTTTTATTTTAAGACAATTGTATACCTTTTAAGCTCTCGCGGGCCACATAAAATGACGTGGCGGGCCGGATTTGGCCCGCGGGCCTTGAGTTTGACACATATGCTCTAGGACAAGATAATTTTCAAATTAGGCATGAATTTGTCAAAAATGCGGCCAAATTTTAAAATAACTGACTTCCTGTTGGACTGAGAGTATGCATCCAAATGGGTTTTCCGTGCCTCTGGTCATGTTGAATATGCGTACCAATTTTCGTCCCTCTATGTTACAAGTAGGAGGCGGGGCATCACAATAGGGGGCGCTACAGAGCCCGCGCGTCACGGCCACGCCCCATGACTACACAGATCTCATCAGGGCGACTCCCTCTGCATTCCTGAGAGATTTGGCCGAGATAAGACATTGTATGAAGAAATTATGAGGACACGATGCTTCACGGCGAAGGATTCGAATTGCCCGCTCCACTGTGGCCAGCAGGTATGACGTAGGATAAAGATTTTAATAACTTTTCATCTTCAAGGTCAGAGGATGCTACTGAGTGACTTTGAAGTCGGTGGTGTTACATCTGTAGGAGGAGATAATTTAAGTACGAAGATTGGCAATATTTCAACATGGCGGCCAAAAGCAAAATGCCAGACTAAGTATTGATGCTGAGATTTGTTCGGGGAGACAGCCTCTACAGTTACAAGCAGTTTGGTGTGGATAGGAAATTGTATGTTGAAGTTATAAAGCCTCGATGCTTGATGGCGTGAGGAAAAAATGGTTTCCACCGCACCGCCCACTAAAGTTTGGCGCAGCTGAATGATTTCAATAACTTTTGTTCTTCAAGGCATGAAGAAAATTACTGAGTTAATTTGAAGACTGTTGTGTTTAAGCTCTAGGACAAGATAATTTTCAAAGTAGGCATGAATTGGACAAAAACGCCACCACACATCTAATTGGCTGCCTTCCTGTTGGACTGACACTAGTGGTCCAAATGGGTTGTTTGTGCGTCTGGTCATGAGGAATCTGCGTATTGAATTTCGTTCTTCTACGCACTTGTGGGAGGCGGGGCTGAACATAAGGGGGCGCTACAGAGCCCGCAGGTCACGACCTCACCCAACGACATTAAATTATCAAATTTTTCACCAGATGTGATGTATATTCCAAATTTGATGAGTTTTTGGATATGTTCAGGCATCCGAAACTGCAGTCAAAGCGCAGAATAATAATAATAAGAAGAATCTTTCCAATTTCAATAGGGACCTCACAGGTCGATGACCTGCTCGGGCCCTAATTATAAACTCTACACCTCCATTATAGCCAAGAGATTAGACATTTATGCAGGATTTGATTGATGAAGATCAGACTGGCTTCCTTAAAGAAAGGCAAACACAAGATAACATAAAAAGGACTCTACATGTCATTGAGAAGGTACAAAAGGAGGGAGATAGTGTAATTTTGGTAAGCATAGATGTGTGAATTGGGCATTTTTGTATAAGGTCTTGTAAAAATTTGGATTTAATGAGGAATCTGTAAACTGTAACGGTCAATATATCAGGAACCAATGGCAAGGATCAGAATAAATGGTAGTCTGACGAATCGATTCAATCTGGAAAGGGGAACGAGGCAGGGCTGTTGCCTCTCACCAAGTCTCTTTGCGCTGTTTGTCGAACCATTAGCTCAGATGATTAGGCAGGAGGGAGAAATTAAAGGGGTGACAATAGGACAGGAGGAGCACAAGATAGGGCTATTCGCGGATGATATATTAATCTTCCTAAAACAACCTAATGAAAGCTTCCCAAAAATTATGGAACTATTAGAGAACTATGGAATCTACTCAGGATACAAAATTAATGTCACAAAAACACAGATTTTGTCAATAAACTATTCTCTATCTCAAGTGTTAAAGGAAACATACAAGCTCAAGTGGAATGCTAAGTCAATAAAGTATCTAGGGGTAAATATCACAAAAGGACTAGACAAGCTTTACGATGCGAATTACACAAAAATAAATCAAGAAATTAGGAGGGACTTGGAGAGATGGTCAATAGCCAATTTTGATTTCAGCTCAAGGATAGAATTAATTAAGATAAATATCTTACCAAGGCTTCTATATCTGTTTCAATCACTGCCAGTGATGATCCCACGAAAACAATTCATTGAATGGGATAGGTGGATATCGAGATTTATATGGGGAGGAAAGAAACCCAGGATCAGATACAAAACTCTGCAGCTCCCAAAGGGCAAAGGAGGCCTGGCTTTACCAAGCCTTAGGGAATATTTTTACACCGTACAAATAAGACCTCTGATATATTGGTGTAAGGATGAGTTTGTTGCAAGATGGAAAAGTATAGAATTAGGGCAAAAGGACATCGAAATATGAAACTTAATAGCCCACAAAGGACTATTGCACAAGTTAGGTAACCAATTGGATGCAATAGCCAAAACTACAGTTGAAATATGGAACAAGGTTGTTGAAAGACACAAATGGGAGAAAGAGACAAAGATTCTGAGTTGCTTTGCATCTGACTCGAGGTTTGTACCTGGTATGATTGATAAAGGGTTTAAACAATGGACAAAAAAAGGCATTACAGCGATTTGTACCATGGTCAAGCGGGGGAAGCTGCAGAGTTTTGAAAAGCTAAGGGATACATTCGGACTAGATGAGCGTGAACTATATCGATACCAACAGATAAGGGATTATTATGAGAAGGAGATAAAAACTGACACTGATAATGAAGTTATGAATGTGTTTTTGAAAGCCTATGAAGGAAAAAATGTAAAGTAATCTCAACCCTATACAAAGGTTTGTTGTCTTACAGGAAGACCTCCTCTCTTTATATCAAAGAAAAATGGGAAAAAGAGTTGAAGGAACAAATTACGGAGGAGGAATGGTTTGTTATTTGTAGGCCACTAGCTCCTGCAGTTGGAGAGAATTCAATTGGAAAAATACGGTCAGATTTTTCATAACCCCAAACATTAGGAAGGAAACTACAGGTAACCAGCAACCATGGTGGAGACTATGTGGAGACATGAATGTTGCCCATATGCATATTTTTTGGTCTTGCCAAGGGATAATAGGATATTGGGATAAAATATGGCGGGATTTAAGAAAAATAATAGGATACGAGATACCCAAGTCATGTAAGATACTTTATTTGGGAAATCTAACACAAGACATAATACGAAAAGAAGATGAGTATCTTGTTAGAGTTCTGCTATCGGCTAGTAAAAAAGCCATTACAAGGTTATGGTATTAAACAGAACCACCGACCGTGGAGCACTGGGTGAGCACTGTGGAAGAAATATATGTAATGGAAAAAATTACACATAAACTACGACTTCAAGAGACACAATTTCAGGAAAAATTGACAGATTATAGAACACAGCAAGAGGACACCACCAGTACTACTGGACAGTAATGACACCGATATGTGATTTATTGCTTTATGGAGTGTGTAAAACCTGACACTGTAATTGTTGAAAGAAAACTTCAATAAAAAATAAGTTTAAAAAAAGAAGAGGGAGGGGGTAGATGTGGCTCTACTACAGGAGTCCCACTTAGAGAGCAATGAGCATCTCAAACTTAAATACAGTTGGGTTGGCCAGGTGTACTTTTCCTCTTTTACCACCAGTAGCAGAGGGGTTGTTATATTGATACACAAGAATCTACTGTTCCAATTAAGAAAAGTGTATAAAGGACAAGTACGGCAGATTTGTGATTATAAGTGGTGTCTTAAATGGCAAAGAAATTACTATCATGAATCTTTATTGCCCACCTAACTATTCTCCAGATTTATTAACTAAAGCTTTTTTTAGAATTTGCAGAAGTATCTTCGCCACTGGCCTTGGTGGGAGGTGACTTTAAGACCTTGTCCACACATACCAAAACGATCTTTTTTTTTCTCCGTCTTCCTCGGCATCGTTTCAAGAATATTTGCGTCCACACGGATCCACTGAAAATGACTCAAAACGCTGTGGTTCATATTCCTGGCCTCTAGGTGGTGCTTGAAATTCACCAAAAACGGAGAAGAAGAGACGGAGCATGCGCCTAAAGCTTGCGCGCTGTTTATAAACACAAGAAGAAGAAGACGAAAATGGCTAGTGCAAGGAAACCAGAAGCGTTTGTGTGGACCGATAATGAGGTCGAACTGCTGCTGCGACTCACACTTGACTACAAGGCGAGTAAGTTGCAAGAAACATGAACACAAGCAGTAGTCCGCCATTGTTGTTGTTGTTGTTGTTATGAGACATCGCGATGGCGTCATCGTTTTGGAATGTATGCGGATTCGCTGTCAACACAAGAACGGGAGGGCTTCGTTTTCGGATTTTTCCACCCTGAGACCTGTTTTCCAAAAAGTGCGTTTTCCATCCTGTGTTTTCAGGATCCGCGTGGACGGTCAGCCAAAATGATACAAAACGTGCGTTTTCGCACGAAAACGCAAAAGAGCTTAATCCTCGACTTGATAGACACCCCCCACGAAATTCTCCTCTGACAAACCAGGCTAGAGCCCTTGTCGTCGACTTGTGGGGAAATCAACCTGGTTGATACATGGCGAATATTACATCCATCTGATAGAGAATTCACCTTTTACTCCCCTCCTCACAAGTGCCACACACGGATTGATTATTTTTTTGTTCCCCCGTCTGCGATGCAATTTGTGTCTTCCTGCTCAAAAGGGAATATTGTGGTTAGCGATCATGCAATTCTGCTCCTTGAATTGTCTCTTGACATTTAATGACGTGAATTTAGGATATTTTTGTCTATTAATTCACAATCCATCCTTACTGTGGGAAACAGCTTAAGCATACATTATACAGGCGTATAATTATAGCCTATTCAGCCTCGAAAAAGAAAAAACAATTAGAACAGCAACTAAAACTAAAAAAAGAACTGGCAGATATTAAAAGTGCCCTTTGCTTAACATCAGACCTGTTACTGTTGCAGAGGAAATGCGCAATACAGGCTGCTCTGGACACTTTACTAACCCAGCAGGCTAAGAGTTTTTTCAAAGCAAAGGCTATATGAGTATGGGGATAAGCCCAGTAAGTATTTATCTCATTTGACCAAAATTAAAAGGGACCCTCAAGTGATTCCTTCAATTTTAGATGGGAATGGCACTTCTGAATCAGGACATTAAAATACTATTCAAAATACTGGCATTACGTCTCGAGAAAGTTCTACCTTTTCTCATCAGAGAGGATCAGACTGGCTTTATCAAAGGTAGAAGTTCTAGTTACAATGTTAGGAGGCTTCTGCATATTATCTATATTTGTCAGACACAGGAAATTGATAGCATGGTCATTTCATTGGATGAAGAAAAGGCATTCAACCGTGTCGAATGGTCATATCTGTTTAATGTCTTACATAGATTTAATTTGGGAGACAATTTTATTAGATGGGTCAAACTATTATTTAAAAATCCCATGGCCGCAGTCATCACCAGTGGCTATAGATCAGACAACTTCCCACTTCATCGCTCAACACATCAGGACTGCCCCCTCAGCCCTGCCCTTTTTGCCCTTGCAATAGAGCCTGTAGCTGAGGCCATAAGGCAAGACGCTGAAATAGTTGGCATAAATGAGGGTGGGATCCAACATAAAATTTCCCTCTACACGGCCGACGTTTTGCTTTATGTGCTGGAGCCTGGAACTTCAGTTTCAAGTCTTGTTGTCTGTTTGGATGTTTTTCGGGTTACGAAATTAATTTCTCAAAATCTTTGGCTATGCCAATGGGAAGCCTTAGAGATAGAACTAAAACACTACCCTCATTCCCATTTAAATGGTACATTACAGGTTTTGTCTACCTGGGCATTCACATTACACCTTTGTTTCATGAAATGTTTAAGGCTAATTTTAACCCCCTCCTAGACTCCTTGGTAGAGTTTCTATCATTGAAATGAATATTTTGCCAAGATTATTATACCCCCTATAGATGATCCCTCTACTGTTGTCAGGCAAGGTACTAAAGCTGCTTGATGGCTGGCTGAGTGACTTCATTTGGAACAAGAGAAAGCCCAGGCTAAAAGTAGCAAAACTACAACTCGCTAGTTCGAAGGGTGGTCTAGATCTTCCCAATATCAGATGGTATCAGCTAGCATCCCATTTAAGATTTATAGCAGAATGGGTCAGGGAGGATCCTACTTCTGATTTGCTGAGTTTAGAAAAGTCACAGACATGGGGCTCCCTGTTAGGCCTTTTGGCCTTCAAGGACTTAAAGTCAGCCAGGAGCCATTGTAAAAACCACCCTATAATCTCTTAGGGGTGCACCGATCCGATATTAAGATCGGATATCGCCCCCGATATTGACCAAACGGCTGGATCGGGGATCGGAAAAATGAACAGATCCACGGCCGGACCAGTTTTTTTTTTCTTCGTCGCAGCACATCCTAGTCATTTGTCAGCGTCAGTGTGTCGCGTGCTGGAAGAGCACAAGTTGTTGTTTGACCAACTTTTTATTAGTTTATTCTCAGGTTCAGCTGCTATGTTTTATTTTGGATTATTTTTTGCAGGACTTTGCACTTACTCACTTCACATTTCTCCGCTGATAAGCTGTTAGCCTCACCGATCAGTTGTTAGCCTCACCGATCAGCTGTTAGCCTAGCAACGCTAACTTTGAAACCGACATACACAACCTCGGAGTTCTTCACCGCTTGGCTTCTTTGTCGCTCTCCTCTGCTGCTGTGGTCTCCCCCAGCTCGCAGCATTGTTGGATGGTCGCTACTCCGCCGTTGCTGCCGGGGTCTTCAGGTGTTCAGCACAAGAGCACCTGGACCTCTGCTGTCACTTCACCCCAGGCTCCATCGCTTGGATTGGATCTCTTGGTTTCCTGCGTCGCCCCCGCTGTGTGCACGGAGCCTCCAGATGCCAGTTTGTATACGGACGGTGCTACTGACTTCAGCACTAGTGTTCCCTCCGTGCTGACTGACAGGCGCTCCATTTATTCTTTGTTTGTTTGTTCCACTTTGTTAAGTGTCCTTGGGTACCCTGACAGGCGCTATATAAATTAAATGTATTATTATTATTATTATTATTATTATTAATAATGTTACACATGTTTACA
Organism: Sparus aurata; assembly: GCF_900880675.1. NCBI lineage: Eukaryota > Metazoa > Chordata > Actinopteri > Spariformes > Sparidae > Sparus > Sparus aurata. The sequence continues at coordinate 1,976,470 of NC_044207.1, read as the reverse complement.
TGTTTGGTAACTGTTTTATTATTTTGTCTTAGTTAGGAAAGTAATGTTTAGTTAGGAAAGTCTGGTGCCTTTAGTCTCTTCCACATGGTGGAAGGAAGGTATACAGTTTATTACTAATTCAACAATGGTATCGGATGGGCGAGTGGTTGGAGCGCATGCCATGCACGTGGCCGACCCCGGTTTGATTCCGGCTGGAGGTCCTTTGCTGCGTGTCGCACCCCCCTCTCTCTCCCATATTTCCTATCTGTCTACTGCTTAATAAAGGTGTCCATGCATAAAAAAAAAAAAAAAAAAACAACAACAATGGTATCGGAACGGTATCGGGTATCAACAGATGCACAAAGTCCAGGCATCGGTATCGGTATCGGGACTGAAAAAGTCGGATCATTAAAAGCATGGTTTATTACAAAAAAGCTTGAAGGGAGGTCTGGACTAACATCTCCATTGGTTCCAATTCAGGGCAATCCTATCTTCTTACCAGGCATGGTGTGGATGGTGGGTATAGCACTTGGACATCTCGAGGGATGAAGAGAATGCGTGATTTATTTCAGGGTGCATCCATGCTATCATTTGCACAACTCCAAGAAAAGTATAATCTCCCCAGGCATGACTTTTTTAAATACCTGCATATTCGGGACTTCATAAACAGGGGAACTACTCTCAATATTGATGACACTACATCAGCAGTTGAAAAATTGCTCCTCCTTGGCCCAGCTAAGAAATCCATTACTCGCTTTTACAATGTCTTAAGCCAGACTGATGTGATAAATGTACAGGATGTTATGCAGATGTGGCAAGGTGAACTTGGTATAGATATTAATGGGGATAAATGGACTAAGATATGGACTCAAACAAAGAAAATATCTGTGTGTAACCGTGCCAGATTGCTGCAATTTAAGATTGTGCACCGTATACAAATCTCTCCTAATAAAAGACATACAATGTACACTCAACTCTTACCTGCGTCTGGTCTTGTCCTAAAATTCAAGCATACTGGATGGATGTTTTGCAAGATCTGGAAAATAAATTTGGTGTTGTGTTGCATATGGACCCTATTTCTTTAATCCTGGGTTACCCCAGACAAGATACTATTGTGGATGCTAACTCTACCAGACTGTATAATATCCTCACATATGCAGCAAGGAAGAACATCTTTCTGTCTTGGATAAGTGACAAACCCCCCACTAAATCAAACTCGCATAATTACGAAATGTTTTCCCTTTGAGTACCTGACCTGTCTGCTTCACTCTTCAGTGGGACAGTTTCTGAACATTTTGACTCCATATCTTCACTTTTCCAACTCTACAGTGGCTTCAGTGGTTTCTAGTGTTGTCCTTGGCTAGCCTTTGGCTCTTTTCCTGTGTCTTGCTCATAACACTGTACTTACAGCCTGGTCATTAGAAACTTCCAGTATTACGGTCTGGGATGTATTTTCTTTTCTTTTTAATTTTTATTTCATTTTATTTCATTTTTTTACAGTGAAGAGCGGTAAGATGGGCTGTTTCCTACACATTGTACTGGTCAGGTACATGTGAGATGTAAATGTGTATAGACTGTCTAGACCAGCGGTCCTCAATAGGCGGCCCCCGGGCCACATCCGGCCCGCCAGCCTCCTGTTTGTGGCCCCCGAACTGTTATTTCTTCATCATGTGTTTTGGTTGGGGCAGCACGTGTACACCGGGACTTGTCTCCATGCCAACGATACACATACAGCTGGGTCACTCACCGCTGCGATCGCAACTTTTAACTTTCACTTTCGTTTTCAGAGCAGTTCGCGTATTCACATTTTGCCGGTGGCAAGAGATTGATATGGCGTTTTCCAAATAAACTGCTATAACAAAGTGGACAGTGAGAATCGGCAACTCATAGAAGTAGGAACTTAAAATTTGCATTCATTCTTCCTCCAACCAGGACAAGACCCACAGATCTGACAGTGCTGCAATAACACACACTTACGTTGTTCAACAGGTATTAGCAAGTCTCATCATATATTTTCACAACAAGTGTAACAGACGGGGAGTTTCTCCCGGCAAACACCCTTTGACTCACGGTGCCAAAATATGTATCATCCTTGTTAAAAGTCAACACCATTTAATCACAGAAGAAATGAAGTGAATCAACCCACAACCATCTTACATATCATCATATTCACAAACACATGAACCATAATTACACCAACACCAACAGAATACCCAAGAGTCATTGCGCCACAGTCCACAAGGGGCATTACAATATGCCAGGAGAAGCTGTGATGAAGATTTCCAATTTGAAATGGCGTTATGAGACGAAGCATAGGAATTTTGAAGAGACATTTCCTCAAAATTCAGAGATGAGCACAACACAAATAAATGCACTGAAATCGTCATATCAAGCTGCAAGCAGGATTCTTGTCACATCTATGTCACAATGAAATAAAATAATGCATGACTGAAGTGATGGACACAATGTTTGAAGGCAAACAAAAAGAGGAAATATTCAACTATGTATTTTAATTTATGTTAAAATAGAAATGACATTTTATTTTAGTTCATATTTTGTTGTTTAGAATGAAAAGGACATTTTGTTTTGAATATTACAGTATTATTGCATGTGGCCTGACCGACCTCAACACATGGACCTTTGAGTCATTGAAAAAAATCTTTGTGGCCCTTTAAGATTTGTATTTGAGTACCCCTGGTCTAGACCAATGTTGTACTGAGCGTTGTTGTTGTTTTATATGTTAATATATAGAAAGCTCAATGAACATATTTGAGAAGTAAAAAAAACACCAAAATGCAAGTCTGCAATGAATTAGAAGTTGCTGGAAGATGGGTGTCAGTGTCCAGTCAAGTGTGTAAGGCAAGGCAAGGCAAGTTTATTTGTATAGCACAATTCAGACACAAGGCAACTCAACGTGCTTTACAGGCACACACAAATTACATTAAAAGACATAAAAATTTCATTTAAAAGACATTAAAAATTGCATTAAAAAAATTTTAAAAATAGCATTTTAAGACCAGTAAAAACATTAAGAAACAAACATCAAAACAAGTAGGCTAAAATAGAGAAGCTTTAAAAGAAACAAGACTGTAGAGTCAGAGTCATAATGCAGTTCAAAGACTTGAATTGCTTCAGTTAAAAGCAGTGGCAAAGAGAAATGTTTTAAGTCTTGATTTAAAAGAGGTGAGTGTATGAGCAGACCTGCAGTTTTCAGTGAGTTTGTTCCAAATATGTGGCGCATAGTAACTGAAAGCTGCTTCTCCATGTTTACTTCTGACTCTGGGGACTGAGAGCAGACTGGTACCTGACAATCTCAGAGGTCTGGATGGTTCATAACGCGGCAGCAGATCAGAAATGTATTTTGGCCAGAAACCATTCAATGCTTTATAGACCAACAGCAGGACTTTGAAATCTATTCTTTGATAGACAGGAAGCCAGTGTAAAGATCTAAGAACTGGAGTGATGTGATCTATTTTTTTGGCTCTTGTTTTGGTTCTTGTGTAACCCAAGAACACCTCACCTACTATCATGCAAGGTGCTGGTAGTATTGTGATGTGGTGCTGTTCTGCCGTCAGTGGATCTGCTGCTCTAAATAAAAGTAAATGGAATAATGAAGGATAATCTCCAAATTCTTCAGGAAAACCTCAGATCATCAGCAAAAGATTGGATCTTGGGTGCAGTTGGGTGTTCCAACATGACAATGATACTAAACAAGTCAGAAGTGGTTAATAAATGGATCAATCAGGCTAGAATTGAGGTTTGGAATGACCTTCTTAAGGTCATGTTGACTGTGCAGAAGAAACATATCACCTATTCTGTCAAGAACAGTGGTAAAAATTTAGCCAGAGGATGACCAGAAGCTTGTGGATGGCTATCTGAAGCACCTGAGGTGAAAATGTCAAAGAGACATTTTAATAGAGTGGAGTTTCTCAGAGACTACCACCAGAGTTTGGGAGTGGAGAGGATGGAATGGCCTGCCAGCAGTCCTAAACCTCAACCCCACTGAACACTTGTGGGAGATGTGACCAACACAATCACGTTGGCTGACTTGCAATAAATGCTGGTTGAAGAATGGGATGCCATCAAACAGCAATGTGTGACCAGGCTGGTGACAAGCATGAGGAGGAGGTTCCAGGCTGTTATGGCTGTGTAGGTTCTTCCACAGACTACTGAGGCTTCCATTTTTTAAATTAATAATAACACCAAACAACACCACCAAACAAGAGTCAACAGCAGAATAAACTGATTGGCAGAGAAAATTTGGCCAATTTTTCATGGGGGCAACCCACATTTATTGCCAAGATGCAATGTTACAACAAAGAAGTAATCTACCAAACACAAATTTTCTTACTTTTTATGCTATGTTTAGATATAAACGTTCAACCATGAATGTATAACATAAATATATGCAGTAACAGACTAATCAATATTCTTCAGGTCTTCCTCACTTCTCGTCTGGTATTTTCCGTTGCTGGGGCAGAGACACGTTCATCGCTCTCAGAGGACTCATGCTGCTCACTGGGAGACACACTGAGGCTCGGTGCGTGTGTGTGTGTGTGTGTGTAGCTGCTTCTCTGGCCTTTTTTTAATATGAGCATTATTTAACTGTACATCAGACAGCACACAAATTAAACTCACTTGAACTATTCTGTCTCATGTTGCCATAGTAACATCATCCTAGCCTTTGCTGGGACGCTGCGTCACGGTCTGATCCCCAACCTGCTGGGAGAGGGTCGCTGTGCCAGATACAACTGTCGTGATGCTGTATGGTGGTGGCTGCAGTGCATCCAGGTAGGAGGATACTGTCATTCAGAAAGTCATGGGGAAATAGATATAGAGAGGGAGGAGTGTAAATAGATGAAACCTGAAACGAGAAAAAAACAATTTCACGGATAGATAGATAGATAGAATTACTTTAATGATCCCAGACTGGGAAATTATACCTTACCTTCTTACCTGCAGTTCCACATTCATCAGGCTGATCCACATGTTGGTTCATTATAGATAAATTAAAGAGTAAGGTTTGTCATGATGTAACTTTGGTTGTGAATTGATGATATATAAATAATCGATTATTAGGGCCCGAGCAGGGAACCTGCAACTATATTAATTTGTCAAAATGGGAATTTTAGTTTTAGTTCATATTTGTTTTGAGTATATATTTATATATAAGAAATTATCATATTTTGAGTTCAGTTTCACGCCGTTCCTTCTTTGCAGGTCCAGTTGGCCTTTATATTTGGTAAAGGGTAGTTCTTCCTTGGCAATGAAAAAGACTGTGTTAAACTTAATGTTGATATATTAATTCAGCGCTTCCTCAGCGCACAGATTAACAGCCTCTTGCCTTCTAAATGCAACTAACTGTGGAGTTGCGTTTTCATTGGAGTACAGGTCATAGCATATTTTATCCCTCAAACTAGCACTGTGTTTGACCAGTATGTTATGCTTTAACTGTGTTGTGCCAGCATGACTTGCAGATTTCATGTTTGCCACATGTTGCTGTTATCGATTGCAAAATCTGCGGTTCATGAAATTCGTCTCTCAGAAAAACCTTCACCAGTCAAATTTGTGCACCCATTCTTCACGAAATCAGTATTTTCTGCCCTTTTTCGCCACACTAGTGTCTTCAGACTTGGACTCATCCTCTGACTTAGGATTTGACTCTGGCACACTTCTAGGCTTATCGTGGAGAAAATAACCCAGAGATTCCACCAGATACGTGTCCGCTGCGTTACTGCTTCGATCCAGTTTTACAGTGCCGCAGTTATAGGTATGTGTTATGAAAACAACGACACGAAGTGTTCCCGACCAAAGGATTAGTAGAAGAGCTTGTGTTTGTCTCTTTTTTTAGACTTGTGTGCTGGTGTCAACACGGAGTGTTTTATTTTGAAAAGTAACCGGATGTTATATTGTTGTGTCAGTGCGTGACTTCCTGTCTGCTCGGTTCTAAATTCGGCTGCATTGCTGCGTCGTGCTCCGGGATCCGCCGAAATAGAAGTCCTGTGTATCTGCTCCGGACTGCTGGAGCCCTCCGGAGCAGAAACACAGCGCAGCGGACCTGGTGGAAGTTAAGACATTATCTAAAGTGAAAAACCAGCTCAGCTCCGCCACGCACGAACACGTATCTGGTTGAATCGCGGAGTTCGTTTCACCATTGTTCGCTGAAAATGAAACGTCCTCCTTCTGCGCTCAGAACAACTTTCGGACCCTCCCCCTCCACACATTAGCCACTTACAGTGCCATTCCCTGCCCATCTTACACACATTGGCCTGCCACCTGTTAGTCCAGATTCTTTGATTGGCTTTGGTTCCCTTCCACTACCGGTGTTTAAAAAAAAGAAGAAGAAAAACACGGCAAATTCGCTGGTCGCACATGTGCGACTAAATGTAAAATTTGCCGATTTGGTCGCAGTCTGGAGCCCTGGGTTTATTTGAATACTTCAAAGTTTGATGTTTAGTTGTTTATTTGAGTAGTGTTTGGGCTGTGTTTGGGTCATATAAACATGTTGTTGTAGCCCAGCTTCTGCTGTTTAATTTGATATAAAATATGACTATATTCTTTCATAATTAGTGCAGTAGTGGCTCTGTGGTTGTTCTGCATATTTTAAAGTCCCCCAATTGTGGGACCTTGGGGTTTGAACAGTTAATTATATAATTGATTTTGACTGTATTGTATTCAAACTATTATATGTTATCATATTTAATATTCATATACCTACTATGTGCTTTTATTTAGGACTACACTATCCACGTAGCTCAAGGTCATGAAATACTTCACTGCCCTGTCACACGCATGTACCCTACTGATGATTGTGAACCCTGCAAACCTGGAGAGGTGGTATGTACAACTAAGGCACACACACACACACACACACCGATGTGCAGCGTGCTTTGTTGTCTGCCACAGTGTCGTACTTGCTACCACCACTAGAAATCACCAGCATTGAAAATGTTCAAATCCTACGCACTAATTTAAATCAAATGTGCGTGTGTGCGCATGCGCAGGAGCAGTTTCTGTATGATGTGATCCAGGAGGCTCTGCAGCGCCACCTGGAGGGAATTTCCTTCAGAGAGAGAAATGCTGGACCCAAGATAGACATGAATATGAGAGATGAAGGTAAGACAGGGAGAGTGTGTGTGTGTGTGTGCGTGTGTTAAAACTAAACATATTACATTATTATAAGTTGATAATGGAGTTGCCTTGATGTCAAGGAATCATGAATAGTAGATCCATTTACAGCAGCAGCTTTCAGAACTTCTTTTGTTGTTTCTGAGCTCTTCTACTCCATCACAGGCTTCAACGTGGCTGCTAAGGTGGATCCAGCCACAGGGTTTGTGACTGGAGGAAACCGCTTTAACTGCGGCACGTGGATGGACAAGATGGGAGAGAGTGAGAGAGCGAGGAACAAAGGCATGCCTGCTACTCCAAGGTAAAACATACACACACACACACACACACACACACAGTCCCTCACATCTGTTTGAAAGGTAACAGCTAGGGGTGAAAGGGCGCACAGGTTTGATTCAAACATTGATGTAGGTGTCATAGTTTGGTTCACAGTAAAAACCCCATATACATAAAAGCACAAATTTGTCCGGCACAGTGTCAGATATATCTGTGCAGCTCACTGATCTTGGCCAGTCTTGCTGAAAAGCATCTGATGCTAGTCACTGGCCAATCAATCGGTGCCTCTCTACTAACTTGTGTTCATTATCATTTTCTCTGTTCAGAGATGGCGCTGCAGTGGAGATAGTTGGTCTCAGTAAGTCGGCTGTTCGCTGGGTGGTGGAGCTCCATGCCAAAGGACTGTTCCCTTATGATGGAGCTAAAGTACACAGAGATGGTATTACAAACACACACACACACACACACACAGAAACACTGAGGTTTTACCTAATTCTCTGTTGGATAAATATCAGCCATCCGTAATCAGTAAAGCATTTCCTTTGTGTTCCAGGTAAAGAAGTGTTCATCTCTTACTCCCAGTGGAACCAGCAGCTCCAGCAGTCATTTGAAGCAGCATTTTGGGTTTCTGGTTCCCCAAATGACCCCAATGAGAAACACCCTGATCTGGTGCATAAAAGAGGCATCTACAAGGACAGCTATGGAGCCTCCAGTCCCTGGTGTGACTACCAGCTGAGACCCAACTTCACTATTGCCATGGTGGTGGTAAGCAGAGTGATGTCTCCATCAGCTCTAACTGTGTGTTGCTTTATTGACTCTTTGGTCTGAAGCGTGTTGAGTGTGTGAATGACTAGAGTTGTGAGTGGCTGCTTGACATGAAGATGTCTGTATTTAAAGGCTCCAGAACTGTTTACAGTGGAGAGAGCCTGGAAGGCTCTGGAGGTGGCTGAGAAGAAACTATTGGGACCACTGGGAATGAAGACACTTGACTGCGAGTATGTATATATATGTGTATGTATATGTATGTATGTATGTATGTATGTGTGTGTATGTATATATGTGTATATATATATATATATATATATATATATATATATATATACACACATACACTGTAAAAAAATATAAACGCAACACTTTTGTCTTTGCTCCCATTTTTCATGAGCTGAACTCAAAGATCTAACCCTAACCCATAATCCATCCCACCTCACAGGTGTGGCATATCAAGATGCTGATTAGACGGCATGATTATTGAACAGGTGTGTCTTAGACTGGCCACAATAAAAGGCCACTCTGTTTTGCTTTATTCAGGGGGTCTGGGGGCGTCAGAAAACCAGTCAGTATCTGGTGTGACCACCATTTGCCTCACATCTCTTTCACATAGAGTTGATCAGGTTGTTGACTGTGGCCTGTGGAATGTTGGTCCACTCCTCTTCAATGGCTATGCGAAGTTGCTGGATATTGGCAGGAACTAGAATATGCTGTCGTATACGTATTGTATATGTGCCGTATCCAGAGCATCCCAAACATGCTCAATGGGTGACATGTCCGGTGAGTATGCTGGCCATGCAAGAACTGGGATGTTTTCAGCTTCCAGGAATTGTGTACAGATCCTTGCTACATGGGGCCGTGCATTATTATGCTGCAACATGAGGTGATGGTCGTGGATGAATAGCACAACAATGGGCCTCAGGATCTCGTCACGGTATCTCTGCATTCAAAATGCCATGAATAAAATGCATCTGTGTTCATTGTCTATAACATACGTCTGCCCATACCATAACCCCACCGCCACCATGGGCCACTCGATCCACACGACGCCACACACGCTGTATGGCATTCTTTGGTTATTCAAACCGATTGTTGCAGCAGCTGTCCAGGTGGCTGGTCTCAGACGATCTTGGAGGGGGACATGCTGGATGTGGAGGGGCTGGTGTGTACATCCAACCGGCCTCACAACATGTGGTCTGTGGTTGTGAGGCCGGTTGGGTTTACTGCCAAATTGTCTGAAACGCCTTTGGAGACGGCTTATGGTAGAGAAATGAACATTCAATTCAGGGGCAACAGCTCTGGTGGACATTCCTGCAGTCAGCATGCCAACTGCACGTTCCCTCAAAACTTGCGACATCTGTGGCATTGTGTTATAAAACTGAACATTTTAGAGTGGCCTTTTATTGTGGCCAGTTCTTGCATGGCCAGCATACTCACCGGACATGTCACCCATTGAGCATGTTTGGGATGCTCTGGATACGACACGTATACGATACGTATACAACAGCGTGTTCCAGTTCCTGCCAATATCCAGCAACTTCGCACAGCCATTGAAGAGGAGTGGACCAACATTCAACAGGCCACAATCAACAACCTGATCAACTCTATGCGAAGGAGATGTGAGGCAAATGGTGGTAACACCAGATACTAACTTCTTCTTTTGTGTATATAGAAAAAGTTTTAGATCTTTGAGTTCAGCTCATGAAAAATGGGAGCAAAAACAAAAGTGTTTTGTTTATATTTTTGTTCAGTGTATATTCACAACATTAAACTGACCAGTTTAGTAGGAGCAGCAGTGGAAGTGTCTTTATATAATGATCACATTGTTTCATGTTTAAACTCACACTGACATCGTCTTTGTGTTGTCCTCTCAGTGACATGGTGTACTGTGGTGTCTATGACAACGCTCTGGACAATGACAACTACAACCTGGCAAAAGGCTTCAACTACCACCAAGGACCAGTGAGTGGGACACACATCAGCTTGTCAAACACCTGAAGTCCCTTTAGATGATAGACAGACACGATCAGGTTGCTGAAATCAACATGTTCTCACCAGCAGCCAGATATAATATATATAAGAGGGTTATGGCCATTGTGAAATATCCATCCATCCATCCATTTTCATCCGCTTATCCGGGGCCGGGTCTCGGGGGCAGCTGCCTGAGCAGGGACACCCAGACTTCCTTCTCCCCAGATACTGCCTCCAGCTCTTCCGGGAGGACCCCAAGGCGTTCCCAGGCCAGCTGGGCGACATAGTCACACCAGCGTGTCCTGGGTCTTCCTTGGGGTCTCCTCCCGGAGGGACATGCCAGGAACACCTCCCGAGGGAGGCGTCCCGGGGGCATCCGAAACAGATGCCCGAGCCACCTCAGCTGGCTCCTCGCGATGTGGAGGAGCAGCGGCTCTACTCTGAGCTCCTCCCGGGTGACAGAGCTCTTCACCCTATCTCTAAGGGAGCGCCCTGCCACCCTGCGGAGGAAACTCATTTCGGCCGCTTGTATCCGGGATCTTATTCTTTCGGTCATGACCCAAAGTTCATGGCCATAGGTGAGGGTCGGAACGTAGATTGACTGGTAAATCGAGAGCTTCGCCTTTCGGCTCAGCTCTCTCTTCACCACGACGGACCGATACAAAGACCGCATTACTGCGGCCGCTGCACCGATCCGTCTGTCAATCTCACGCTCCATCCTTCCCTCACTCGTGAACAAGACCCCAAGATACTTAAACTCCTCCACTTGAGGCAGGAACTCTCCTCCCACCTGGAGGGAGCAGGCCACCTTTTTCCGGTCGAGAACCAAAATATATTTGTGTAAAATTGTGCCGGTTTATTATTATTTGTTGTCTGCCGCTTGTGCTCAAATTCCCATAAGCTGGAATGGGCCAGAAACTTGAAACTTGGCCCAATGGTTGGAAATGATGTGCATCAACTTTTATTAAAATATGAGCCCAGGCAGCCAGATGGTGGTGCTGTAATTAAGGCTTGAAAATGCGTTTTTGGGAAGGCCACGCCCCTCACACCGTAAGTCTGATTGACTTGAAATTTGACACATAAGTCCAGCTCCATGTGCTCTACAAAAAAGCCTATGGACCATGAAGCTCCACCTACCTAGATTTTGTGCTAATTTGCATAATGTGAAAAACAGTAAAATGAATAGAACTTTTGAAAGATTGACTCTATCGACACCAGCTTCAGGGGATGACAAGACACATTTCAACTATAAATGAGCCAGATTGGTCAAAAAACATGGCCGCCACGGACCAATGTATTTTCACAATGGGCGGGGCTTAAAAATGATTGGCCATAATTCCCACATCCTTTGCCCTATCATCACAAAACTTGGTGGGTAGGTTCACAACTGTACTGACAACTGTATGTGCCTACCAAAGCATGTTGAGCTCAACCTATAGGGGGCGCTATAAATGCTACACATGCGTATCTCAAAGACCATCACACGGAATTTCACCAAATTTGGTACGCATGCTCTAGGGGCGAGTATTAACTAATATCTTGAGTGCCATGTTGATAGGTGAAAGTGGGTGTGGCCTATTCGTCATTAACCATCATCGTTTGCGTTTTATTAATTTATGGTGAGCTGGAAGGACCCAGAGACACAAAACTTGGTACGCTGAGTATAAATGAAGTCCAAATGCTGCTCCAAAAATTTGATCCCAATCCGTCAGATGGGGGCGCTATAACATAGGGTGTGAACTTCGAGAGGCTTTCCCCGCAAAGCCATAAGTGCTATGGACTTGAAATTTTCACAAAAAAGTCTCTTGCACCACGAAAGCCGCTATTACTGATTTTTTGCTAATTTGCATAACGTTAAAAACCGTAAAATGAATAGAACTTTTGAAAGATTGACTCTATCAACACCAAATTTGGTATACGGCTTCGGGGATGAAAAGACACATTTCCACTATAAATGAGCCAGAATGGTAAAAAAACATGGCCGCAACGGACCAATGTCTTTTCGCAATGGGCGGGGCTTAGAAATGATTGGCCATAACTCCCACACCCTTTGCCATCATCACAAAACTTGGTGGGTAGGTTCACAACTGTACTGGGTGTCTGCTTAACCTCTCCGCACCCACCCGCCCGCCGACGGGCGATTTCAGATAAATGACTGTATGTCTACACTGCGCAGTGACGTATCCCCCGTCAACTTTCATCAATACGGACATACTATAAGTCGTTAGAAAGGGTAGAATCTCCGCAGTTCATTCATCCAGTTGATTTTGCAAAAATCATGAGCACCAAACCATAAATCATTGATATTTACCAGCATGGTAAACGTGAGACACAAGAAACACACGGCGACTCCCTACCTTTGACGCGGCCATAAAGCCGTAATATGTGTCCATTCCTCAATTATTTATATTCCAGTTGTCCGTAAGAATCCACTGATCAAAAGCATCAAAATGGTTTTTCATAAAATTGTTCCAGCTTGTGAATATCGTCCTATAAAGTCCATTTGTTTACCGTCTACCAACTTTGTTCGGCAAATAGAATCCATACTTTCCCGGCCGCAATCGGAATGTTTTCTAGTTCGTGTATGGTGTTGTTGGGTATGCTTGTTTTCATCACTGAAATCGCTGGCTACAAAATAAAAGTGTCCCCATCTTTTTCTGTTCAGTTTTCACCCCAGCACAGCTGGGAAGTAGATCGAGCGCTGCCTGTTTGAAGGACCAATAGACTTTGTTTACTGTTTTTTGCTGCCTTAGTATAGGGATAGTGTATTGGCTATCGACATGTCAATCACTCAGGCTTCTAGCCAATTATTTTACCTTTCCAACGAGGGTAGGCGTGCCCAGGTCAGTTATGTATGAGCCGAGGGGTACTGCTGCGTCTAGCGACTAGTGGGCTCACTTGACGCAGCAGACGCACGGTAAAGGGACGCATCGGACATTTAAATTTTTTTGTACGGCAATTTTCAGAGTTTACAATGGCGAAAGCCACAAAGAAAACTAAATATGTGCGAGAAGAAGACCTGGAATTGATCATGGCATCATCTGATGAAAGTGAAGATAGTGAGCACGACTCTGAGAGAGAGATGTTTGCTCAGCGACTCGACGACATCTTAGATCGGTGAGTAACGTTATCTTTGATGATGTTTGATTTATTTATTTTGCCAAGAGTGAAATTTATTGAAAGTTAGTGGGTGGGGGGGTTTTATGCATACAGTGAACAGTACAGTATACATTAGCATTTCATAAATGATGCTAAATGGTAAGCGCCCCAGGGCCTAATTAGCCTAGCTAAGCCTAGCTAGCTAGCTAGCTACTCAACTAAAGTTATGTAATCCTTGTAATTCTATTCTATAATGTCATTCATTTTGAGCCTCTAATTCCCTTTTATTCAGATTTTTTTCATCAAGCTTGTAAGCAAATTCAGGGTTCGTACGGGTGCTTCAAATCCTTGAAAGTGCTTGAATTTCAATGTTGTGTTTTCAAGGTCTGAAAAGTGCTTGGATTTTAGTTTAAGTGCTTGAAAGTGCTTGAAATTATAACTCTGTGTCTTGGCAACATTGGGATCAGACTGGATAGTTTTCTTATTACAAGGAGAAATAAAATCAGTCTGTTTGTATCATCACACATGCAGGATGGGATGACGAGAAGGTGAATTTGATGCAATTTGGACTGATGACACGTTCAATATTAATAAACTTTGATGAATGAGCGAAAAGCTTATAAAAGTTTATGTCAAAAAAAAAAAGTACAAGGTGCTCTCAGGTCTTTCTTTGTCCCGGGGCAAGTGTACCTAAAGAACGCCAAGTGGATTCCCTTTTTTTGGATAAAACTTTGTGTTCTTGCTATCATGAAACATCATTTTAGATGTTTACAGCATAATGCAATGTACATAATTGTGATAAAAAGTGAAAAAAATAATCATGAGTAGCCTATATATATTCCTGTAGATATGTATTTTACCCCAGCGATAAGGTGCTGGAAAAAATTTTGTAAATTACCCTTAAAAGTGCTTGGAAAGTGCTTGAATTTGACCTTGAAAAATTTGTACGATCCCTGCAAATTTGAACTAGATCTTTTTCACTGAGCAGACACTGGGAATATTCCCCCAATTCAATTATTCTGTTTATGTACAGTTATTTTCCTGATGTTTTTGTGTAATATGTAATATCATATATCTGTGTTTATTTGTTTCCTATGTAAATAACACCCCATTGAATTGCTTTTATTTATTTTTTCATTATATTTGGTAACATTTGTGCATTGCATTGTGTTTTGTAGGTCACAGTCTGAAGACAGTGATGTGGATTGGGAGCCTCAAAGTGAGACAGTCAGACGCCCAACCCTCTCTCCTGCTGAAGGTGGTCGTCACAAGCGCCAACGATCCGCTTCAGCATCCACCAGTGTCAGAGGGGGTCAGTGACGCAGAAAGAGTTTCGTCAGGCAATTATTGAGGAGCTTGCGGACCAAGGACCCGCATCAACATCCCAGCCATCCACCTCATGTATCACTGGACCCCCAAACCCAGCAGCATCCCACAAGCTGCATTATTTCACAGAGGGACAAAATGTGGCTAAGTGGGATGCAGGCAGTGTCGGCAGACGGCTCTGCACACTCTGCCACAAAAAGACACCAGTTGGCTGTTCAACGTGTGATGTTCCCTTGTGTTTTGTTGCCACAAGGGACTGTTTCAATGAGTGGCACACACAAAATGGAATGTAGAATGGCCCAAAATGTCCACTGCGCATCACAGCGCACTTTTTATGTTTATATTTACAGTACAGTTGTATATACGTCATTTTTGTAGACAAGTTTTCTTATACATTTCCACTACTTATTGCTTTTATACACATTTTAGAGTTTTTGTATATTGTTCATATTTAGTTCATACTCTATATTTTTTTGTATATAGTTCATTCATTGTTCATATTTTGATGATATTGGCACAGTTGTACATACAGTAATAGTATATTTAAAGATAATAAAATCCTTGTTTGAAATTCAGTTCAGTTTAGTCTGTCATTTTTGTATAATGGTTACTATTCTTTAGTGTCTTGTCACATGACAATATCTCAATATGGCCACCTAGAAGCGTGTGGAAACCCCTCCAACCACCCATCAAATGAATGTGTTAAAAAATGATGTTTTGAATCATGGAGAAAGGTGTTATAGTCACCAAAATGCTTCAGTAATGTTTCCAGTGTCACAGAAGTGAGTAAAAGCATTTGGCACAATTTGGCCATTTGGAGACGTTTTGGAGAGGTTCGTGGACGCCAGTGACACCACAAACTAAAAACTCCATAACTCCCATAAGGTTAGGCCTAGAAGTCTAAAATTTTATCCAGGTGTAGTTGACAAGATGTAGAAGGTATGTGGTATATTGCCATATGCCTTACATAAAGCACATCATAGTTATTGTTATTCAAATATGACTTATTATTTTCGAAGACAAAAAAAAATGTTTTAGAGCCATGTTTGAACTGATGTCATTTAGGTTGTGTGTATGGTACATGCTAAATAAGCCCATTTTCAGAAACTAGGGGTTGCTTTCAAATGAAGTATCATACATCCGTCTAGGACTTGTAGTTATTTTATAATAAGCTTTTCCATTTGGGTATGCTAAATAGGTGAAAATTACCGAAAATAACCCTTAGGGGGCGCTATAAATGCCATTAGCATGTAGCTGAAAACCCAATTTGGAGAAATCTTGGGCTTATCATGGCTATGTGTTGCACAGATCTTTGAGGAACACAGCGGCCGATGTCATCGTCTACGTGGGGAGGAGGGTCAGGGTGGCCATTTTTGGGCAAAAGGGGTTAGAACCCGCGGATTGCCGCTTGCGGCTATATTAATTAATTTTTATTTTTTGTCTGGAAAGGTAAATGGCACAACTTAAACACAAAGACTTTTTCGCTGTGGTCCTAACCCTCTTCTGTAATACACAGTATAGGTAGCTTTTCAAATGTTCCATGCTTCAGATGCATGGATAAAAGATGGTTTGACATGTTTATCATGGATCATTTAGGTTGTTTATAACAGTGTGTTTTAATGTTTAGTTCACTTGCTGACCCAGTGACCCTGAGCTCAGTCAAGTGGAATAATAAAGAAGTTGTCCTTACTTGAATTTATATCTCTGAAGAAGTTTTTCCCCAGCATGTAAATCAACTTGGGATTCAAATGGTGTTTCCTGTTATTTGCAGCAGCATATTAACAGGGCTTTACACAAGGAGATTGAGTGGCCAGCGAGGGGGTCCTAGGGCATACGGCTGTTATGAAAACTCAGATTTTAATATAAGTAACTAAGTGTCAGTATATGTTTCTATGTATGCCTGTGTGTGAGTAGGAGTGGCTGTGGCCAGTTGGATACTTCCTGCGTGCTAAACTCTACTTTGCCAAGAAGCTGGGAGGAGAAACCTACAACACAACTGTCACCCTGGTGAAAAATGTTTTGTCCCGACATTACACCCACCTGGAAAGGTATGACTGTCATCTGTTTATCCACCTGCTGCACTCGGTTGCACAGCTGCAGTATGATCCTAAACATTTTCAAACTAGTACAGCAACAATGGGACACAACTCCTGCTGTTCCTTCTTTTTGTCTCATATCATTGTAAAATGTAATAACAGGTGATAGTTCTTTTTTTATTAAACATTGAAATATGTATGATGAAAAACGATCACAGTACATGAATGTCTCCATTTATGTGTTTCACTCATTCTGAATGTGTTTCTCTAAATGGTAAAAGGTGAGCTGAATCATTTCATTTCACTGCTTCTCAGGTCTCCATGGAAGGGTCTGCCAGAGCTGACCAATGAGAATGGCCAGTACTGCCCGTTCAGCTGTGAGACCCAGGCCTGGTCTCTGTCCACTGTGCTGGAGGTCCTCTTTGACCTCTAAATGAGCATCAGCCCGTCTCTCTGATGTGAGACTGTTCTACATACTGAGGGAGAATTGTTGGACTTGGAGAAGAACCACACATCACTTCCCACAGTCTGCCTTCAATGAGCTGTCACAGTAATATAAATTGGTTTGGCAGCTACATCTGCTTCATATTGCATACAATAGGTACATGACAGGATTACAGCACCACCATTTCCCTTTTGTCAGGTCACAGTGATCTGTTTGAAATTTGCCTTGCCTACCTGCCCACCTCTACATGCCCAACTCTACCTGCGCCACTCTACCTGCCCAGCTCACCACTCTGTGTGTTTCTACCCACTCGCCCACTGGGAGAGTCCGTTACAAGCTCTCCCAGTGGGCTTCTGCAACAACTTGGTAAAAGTTCATTTAACATGATAAATGTTAATTGTGATGAACCATCTTAGTTCATGTAGAAACTTCAGAGTTGAACTGTTTCAGACCGGGACGTATGGCCTTAAAATAATAGCGCAGTGTTTTTAGGCTATATCAATAAACTAAAGGTCTTCATAAATGTTCAGACTGGACAACAAAATCACATATCACAGTATTTTTGATCCAAAAAACTAGATATCCATAGTGACAATGTTTTAGGCTGACTGTTGGTACTTTCATTGATTGTTAATTGCTGTAATGAGCCTTTAAAACCAGGAAATGAAAACACTGATGTCATATCACCATGTAACCATATCCAAAAGTTAAGACCATATGTAGTTTTGATAACGAAATATTGCCCAGCTCTACATTTTCCATGAGATATAAATGTGAGCAATTCATTTAAACTAGTAAGAACTCCTGAGCTTGCTGTCAGTCTTGTTCAGTGTTCATTCTCAAACATGTGTGTCACACAAGTAATTAATATGAAGAACACTTGGTGCTTGAGCAGACGTCTCACTTGTCTGATGTCTCTGATGCTCTGTAGATGGTACCGGTGATGTTCTGGTGGTTTTAAGTGGAATTGAGCGATTGTTTTTTTGTTTGCATTTGTCAGAAACAATGATACATTTACTCTCATATTTTCAGTGATTTAATTGAAACTGCCCACAGCCCTTCTCCAGCCAGCAGTCTAACTAAAACGGGCAGAACAATGGTTTTTGGTGACTTTATTTTAAAACAAGTCTTTTATATTGAACTCCAACAACCTGCCACTGTGTGCACACCTGAAGTCCTACCTCCCAACCTGTCCTCATGTAACCTCTCCAAAACGAGTGACCTAGTGTCACCACCTATACATGCAGTAACAGCAGTACGATGTAAGTCTGTCCCATACAGCACACAGTGCTGCACCCCCACTTAATGCCTTGATACAAATACACAGTCTTCCAGCTGTTTCCCATTTCACCATATTTTTCCCCACAAGCCTTATGAGTACTTCAGTATTTCTATAATTTAAGTGTGTATTAATGTTAACAAAACAAACTGTTTTGTGCATGAGCTTGTGTTGGTGTTTACACAGGGTCTGTTTCCTCTGGTGTGTAACCATGCTTTAGATCTCTGCTGATGCCCCTTGGCTGCCTCAGAGCTCAAGATGTTAGATATGAAAAGGTTTGAAGGTGCATGACACATCAGCATTCCTCTTAAAAAGAAGGAATCTGGTGAGTAGCAGAAACACAAGATGAACCATTAGTTCCTGTGTAAGCCGCTTGTGTTCTAAAATCTTTCTGAATCAGTCACAACACATCACCCAGTCTCTTTGGATCCTTGTTTACTGAACACAAAACCTAAATGAACTCAGAACATCCTCACTCAGTGTGGTACCTGCCAGAATGCCACCTGGTACCTTCACAGAACACAACAGCATTTTACATCTGTTTGTAAGATATCATCCCGATAAACTCATTTATCCTGGTGAAGCTGAGCTGCCACTACTTTGTTGAGAACTAAAATCAGTGGTCAAAAATAAAACTGCTCATAATTAAGATCAGTTGTGTATCATTCAGTGCAGCACTTTTATTCTTCTTCTGTTGCACAGTGCAGTTAACGTGTGAATGGAGGGGCAAGATTTCCCTGTGCAGTGGCCGATTGAATCTGGAGTATAATCAAGTCCACGTTAAATCCACAATCACAGTCCAGTCATGTAGAATAGTGCAACGCTCTGTGAACTTATCTGTATTGTTACACATTCATCCTATCCTATCATCAGTGTGTCTCTAACTTGTTGTTTACTCTGCATAGTGTTACAGTTGCCATAGACAGAGAATAAAGCTATAGATAACCAGGCCGTTGTCTCCTCGTCTGTGTGTGTGTGTGTGTGTGTCTTGATGAGGAAACATTTTTGTTCACGAAGATGAGCAACCATGGCTTGGTCGCTCCAACCCTGGAGAAGTCAAACGTAATTTGAAAATGTTGAACATAATTAATGATTGTGTGTGTCTGTCAGCAGTGGACACACAGACTCAGCAGACTGATGAAAATCAGAGTTGAGGAGGAAAAGGCCTGAAAAGAGAGAGAGGCATGTCAGCATCAAAGTGCAGATCCATCAGCAGTCATTCAGTCAGTCAGTACTCACTCCAGCTGCAGAGTTTCCACTGCTCTCAAGGCTCAGAGTGCTGCTGTTCAGCTGAACCCAGAATGTTGTGTAGTCCTGGACCAGACTGGCACTGAAATGTCCACAACAACAGCAAGAACATGGCAAACAAGTGAATTAATGATAGAAAAGGTCAGCAATGATTAATAAGTCAGTTCTGGTCCAAGTACTGGGTCTGTTAGCAGTTGTGTAACATGTACAATGCTGCTTAAAGTAAGTGAACCCCTTGATCAGTTTAGATTTTTCTGTTGTTTTACCATGATTTTCTTATTTTGTCATCACCAGCTTTTATGTATGAAATGTCAGATTTCTGTACATCGATGGCATGTATTTGTTTAGTAGGACTTGTTTAAGTAGCACCAAAAATACATGAAACATGGAATTAGTGTACTTACTTATAAGTGAACCCCCAGCTGCATTGGTAAAGTCAAGCAGGTAACAGACTCAGGTGAAACATTTGGGTGCTTAATTAAACATTTAAGTAGACCAATGAAATGAGACATCCTTGGGAAAGGGTTTGGCCAGCACTAATTAAAAGAGAAGAAACCAACCAAACCACTGTAGTTCCATACAGATCAACAAGAAAGAAGAAGGAAAGAAGATATCTGAGGACATAAGGAAGAGGCTAGTGACAGCCCATCAGTCTGGGGAGGGCCATAAGACCATGCCATAAGATTCCAGCTCCATCCATCCACTGTAAGACAAATCATTTACAAATAAGAGGCCTTCAACATGACAGCAACTCTGCCTAGAAGTGGACACCCATGAAAACTATCACTCAGAAGCACCAGAAAAATAATGAACAATGTAAAGGCCAACAACTTGGTAAAAGTTGAAAGCCGCAGACCTCTCTGGTAGCATCTGGGACAAATGTGCATGCATCTACAATCAGAAGAGAATGTAATAGCCATGACATTCCACAAAATCGCTGGTGATCAAAATCATGTTCCTTCCAGTGAATATGAGTTGTTGCCATCAGGAAAAAGGTATAGTTCAAGTTAAATAGATAAAAACTGTCCTAAATACCTACCTCCATTAAATTATTAAATAGTGCAAGATAGTGTGTTTGTGTGTGTGAATGCGTGTATGTGAGTGTGAATGCGTGTATGTGAGTGAGAGATTCATAAAGGGACTGTGCATTAAAAACGATGGTATAGGGAAGTGCAATAGAATAATAGGAGTGCAATAAAATAACCAGTGCAATAGAATTAATGATATTGTATGGGTATATGTGCAATAGGAAGAGCGTGTGCAAACATTGCAATGAATAAATGTGTGTTCTGTGCTGATATGAATTTATGCTATATGTAACAGACTTCCTACTCTTTCCTCTTGTGGTTTTTTTTTTGTGCGTTTTTGTGTGCTCTGTGTTTTGTGATGTGCTATATGTGAACATGTGAGGTTCTATTGTGTCCAAAACAAATTTCTCCTAAGGGAGACAATAAAAAGCAACTCAATAACATTCATGGAAGGGTTGCTAGAAGGAAGCCTCTGCTCTCAAAAAAAAAACCCAGTGGCTGCCTGTTTCAACTTTGCCAGAGAGCACTTGGACAATCCAGGGGCCTTCTGGAAATCCATTCTCTGGACAGATAACTTCAAAATAGAAATATAGCCGCAAGCGGCAATCTGCGGGTTCTAACCCCTTTCACCCCAAGCCGGCCACCCGCATCCCCTGCAGTCGATGACATCAGCTACCGTGTTCCTCAAAGATCTGTGCAACACATACCCATGATAAGCCCTAGATTTCTCCAAATTGGGTTTTCAGCTACATGCTAATGGCATTTATAGCGCCCCCTATAGGTTGAGCTCAACATGCTTTGGTAGGCAGATTCCCAGTCCTGTTTTGAACCTATTGGCAAAAAATCTGTAATAGCGGCTTTCGTGGTGCAGGAGACTTTTTTGTAGAGGACTATCAGGAGGATGTCTATGAAAAATTTCAAGTCAATAGCACTTATGGCTTGGCGGGGAGAGCCTTTCGAAGTTCACACCCTATGTTATAGTGCCCCCATCTGACGGATTGGGATCAAATTTTTGGAGCATCATTTGGACGTCATTTATACTCAACGTACCAAGTTTCGTGTCTCTGGGTCCTTCCAGCTCGCCATAAATTAATAAAACGCAAACAATGATGGTTAATGACGAATAGGCCGCGCCCACTTTCACCTATCAACATGGCACTCAAGATATTACTCAATAGGCGCGTTCAAGTTGACCTCCTGCTGCCTGACTGCATCAGCGAGATCTGCTGGCGACAGCAGGGGCGGGGATACAAACGCTGCGATGAAGTCGGACACCTTCTCTTCCCGTAGACATGACGTGACTTGGCTGAGGTTGCGGTGTTTGCCTTCTTCGTCGGCGAAGAAGTGGAGGAAATTGAAATTCCATTAATGTTTGATTACAATCAACAACGACTGTGATCAGTTTTCTAACCTGATGCTATGGGAACTTTGCTGGCCTTTTCTCATATTAATCTCCTTAAGAAATTATTCAATCTGAGATGTTCAAAATATTAGTCAACCAAAACATTTGGGCATTAGGGCCGGGACTTTAACGCGTTAATTACGATTAATTAATTACACAAAAATTAACGCGTTAAAGAAATTAACGCATTTTAATCGCACTAATTTTTGCACCGCGGAACGTTTCTCACTGGAAGAGTTTCAGAGGTATCGATTATACTGGAGCACCAACTAACAGTGTTGGTAATAACGGCGTTAGAATAAACGGCGTTACTTTTTTCAGTAACGGGTAATCTAACTAATTACTATTTCCATTGTTACAACGCCGTTACCGTTACCGACTATTAATTGTGGTGCATTACAAACTGAAGCTGTTGTCATCCGACTCGGCTCTCAGCCACCGGAGCTGCAGAGCTGTTTTACTTTTCCTCCGGTGAGGCAGGAGGGAGGGGCGAGGCAACCGCATAAGTGATGGTGATTGGCTGTCTAACGTTGAGTGAGAGTTCTTAAGCCAATGTTTGGTTTACACACAAGCCACACACGCACACAGCAGCCTCACACACACTAACTAGCAGAGGGGAACTGCAGCAATGGCGAGTCCGGAGGGAAAGTTAACGTTTTCAAAGTGGAAGTACAGACACGACTTTAATCTCCTTTGTCCTCGTCCGTTGTAAGCAACTCTGATCTAATGAATCAGCTCTCAGCAGCACACGCTTCTACAAAACTAACACTGGACAAAACACTGTTGACGCTGTTGATGATGACAGCAGGCCAGGTGTGGCTAACGTGAGTTCAGCTAACAGCTTCACAAAAACTTGTGACACAGACTGAACTGAATGCAATGATAGGCAGGCATGTTGTTGAGAACATGCTCCTGTTATCAGCAGCTGACTCAGACTCCTTCAGAGCCTCTCTGGTAAACTTATCGGGGAGAACAGGAGCCGGTCCGCCATGCAGAGAGACATTTTCTAAATACATATGTAGATGCTGAGTAGCTAAAATGAATGCCGAGCTCAAAAGGGGGAATAATTAAAAGTAATGCAATAGTTACTTTTCCTGGTAACTACTTACTTTTATAGTGGAGTAATTCCGTTACTAACTCAGTTAGGCTACTTTTTGGGAGAAGTAACTAGTAACTATAACTAATTACTTTTTAAAAGTAACGTGCCCAACACTGCCAACTAACGTTCATGACTTTAGACAACAACAATGAACGAAGAAGCAGATGAGACTGCTTTGGTTGGCCCCGTGGATGGGAAATTTTGTTTTAAAAAGCGGACGGATGGCAGCGTAGATACGAGAATGCTATTGCTGCACTTTATGGCAAAAATTGCACTGGTCGGGGCAGCGTTTAGCTCAGTGGGTAGAGCAGCGTCCCATGTGCCGAGGTTCTGCAGCCTTTTGCTGTGTGTCACTCTCCCTCTCTCTCTCCCTGTTTCCTGTCACATCTTCAGCTGTATTATCAATAAAGCCATAAAAGGCCAAAAAAATATTTAAAAATTGCACTGGTCTGTTGGTCTTGAAAAAAAACAAAAACAATGTTTTGTTGCTTAAGCTTCTGTATTCAGTCATTATTCAATGGTATACTAAAATCCAAGTGAAAAAAATTGCTTCTCACTGTTCTCAGGTCAAATATTTATATACGATTAAAATGCATTTAATTTCGATTAATTAATTACAAAGCCTGTGATTAATTCGATTAATTTTTTTAATCGAGTCCCGGCCCTTACATATATATATATATATATATATATATATATATATATATATATATATATATACATATATATATACATATATATATATACATATATATATATATATATATATATATATATATATATATAAAGAGTTCATATTTAGAGACAACAGAATGTGACAGCTTTGTCACAATAACAACTTCAAATTTGGATACTTTGTAATTGCTTCACTTCAAAACGGTCACACAGTGGCTCATCAAGAGTAGATGAAGAGCCTAAATGTTCTCTTACTGTAAATGATCATGTTCTGTTTTCCTTGTAATGTCACCATTAAATACATTTGAACTTTGTCTATCTGGTACATTATAGTAAGTCTTGCCTAATAACAATACAATACAATTACAACAGTTATTCATTATTATGATGACAACTGTGCTTAGGTGCATCATGATTATATCACAGCTGAGGGGAATTTGCTGACTACATTTAACAAATAAGCATAACTATAGACACATAAGATGAAGCATTTTCTTATAGCAACATTATTCACAATGAATGAAATACATTTCACTGAATGAATGAAATACAATAATCAGAACAAATGACTGAATCAGATGCCTTGTCCCGCTGCGCCATCTCATCACACACAGCTCAGGATAATTCTTTGTATTGTTAATGTGACGGGAACAGAAAGGGTTAATTAATAAGAGTGGATAGTACAGATAACACTGGACACAGCAGTTAACCACTTCTCCATCATCACCCTAAGCTGACAGAACTGAGCAGTTTATTGACGACATCTTTCAGGGTTGTTGCCTTACATGAAGGATTTTATAGGTTTATTCATGTTGACTATCCCATAGGTGCGGCCACACAGCTGCTACTCATCTGAAAGTATTTGATATTTGAGTAGAAAAGAGGCAGAGGCCTTATGGATATGGAAATTCATCGAAACACACGTCATATACGTCAGCGTAGATGAGAGCCAATTAGGGCAAAGTCCTGACGTCATGATGGTGGGTCTGGGGTCGCGCAGTACCTGGAGAGCAACTGCGCGAATGCTCTGCAGCAGCCTCGCTCCCGCGATAACTTAAGGTCATGTGACATCAGATGCGGAGCAGAAACCACTCCCATCCAGGTCATCGTGGACACATTTTAACCAGCATGCATCACGATTTATGCAGCGCTGCACAGCACTGCGTGATCTTGAACTCGCCTAATACTCGACCCTAGAGCATGCATCCCAAATTTAGTGAAATTCCGTCCAATGGTCTATGAGTTACGCATGTGTAGCATTTATAGCGCCCCCCTATAGGTTGAGCTCAACATGCTTTGGTAGGCAGATTGCCAGTACAGTTGTGAACCTACCCACCAAGCTTTGTGATGATAGGGCATAGGGTGTGGGAGTTATGGCCAATTATTTCTAAGCCCCGCCCATGGCGAAAATACATTGGTCCGTGGTCCAGTTTTTCACATTATGCTAATTGGCAAAAAATCTAATTAGGCGGAGCTTTATGGTCCAATAGGCTTTTTTTGTAGAGCACATGGAGCTGGACTTGTGTGTCAAATTTCAAGTCAATCAGACTTACGGTGTGAGGGGCGTGGCCTTCCCAAAAACGCATTTTCAAGCCTTAGTTACAGCGCCACCATCATGCTGACTGGGCTCATATTTTAGTAAAAGTTGATGCACATCATTTCCAACCATTGGGCCAAGTTTCAAGTTTCTGGCCCATTCCACCTCACGGGAATTTGAGCTCAAGTGGCAGACTCCTGGCCTGGGTCCCTTTTCTGCATGTCACTCCCCCTCTTTCTCCCTGTTTCCTGTCACCCTCTTCAGCTGTACTATCAATAAAGCCATAAAAAGGCCAAAAAAATACTTTGAAAAAAAAAGCCACAGGAAAGAAAAGAACCTCCTCCCAACAGCAAAACATGGTGATGGAAATGTGAAGGTTTGGGGCTGCTTTTCTGCTTCTGGACCTGGACGACTCCATATTATCCAGGGAACCATGAATTATCAGGCTTATCAAACAAATTCTTGACCAGAATCTCCTGCCATCGGTCAGGGAGTTGAAGCTGGGACAAAAATGGATATTGCAACAATTAAATGACCCAAAGCATTCAAGCAAAACTACAAAGGAATGGCTTCACAGAAAGAGGATTCGTACTCTGGATTTGGTCAGTCTGAACTGTAATTCAATCGAAATGTTGTGGCGAGACCTGAAGACGTTGCCATATGTCCCTCCAACTTCTCTCAACTGGCTGAGGAGGAGTGGGCAAAAATCCCCATAAGCAGAGACTGGTTAGTTGTTTCAGAAGACAAAATGACTGCAAAAGGAGGAGCCACAAGCTACTAACTAAAAGGGTTCACATACTTTAGCACATGTTACATTATCAGTTTTTGTGAAATAAACCATTAGAAGATATATCTCTTTGATATTTTAAAGGTGTTCTTTACAAATTGGGATTTGAATGTATGTTTAATAAGGTTTTTATGTTTTTTACCAAAAAGTTTGTGTGTGTGTGTGTCTTCTACCTAAAGAAGATGTCTCCATAGTAACTGTTGCTAGGTGCCTCCCAGGTCAGTTGGACTTTCTTCTTCTTGGCTACTGAAGCCTGGCTGACTGTTGAATTCTGCTCGTGGACACAAACAAATTGGTTCTAATAAAGATGAAAATACAAGCTATCATTATCCATCAAGACAGCAGCACATGCTTTATCTATCGACTGAGGATATCCTCCCCAACCAAAATGTCCTGGTGCTGCTAATCCAAGTCAATTCTAACTGTAAACATGACTCTACTGGTGTGTTCTAATGATTCATGCTAATGATGTGCTCTGACCTTAGCACCAACTTTTCCTGTCTTCTCTTTATTGACTTCACTTCTGCTTTCAACACAATTAGGTGCCACCAGATAATCAGAAGACTCCCCCATCTCAGTTTCCCCCACTACTCATTCACTGGGTACACAGCTTCCTCAGTGACCTGCTGTCAGTGTGGGCGCTATAACATCTTAAACCACCAATCACCAACTGGAGCCCCCACAGGTTGTGTCCTGAGCCCCCTCCCCCTTCCCCTTCCTTTTCCTTAATAACAATAACTCTGTTCTTGACTATCAGGACTCCGTCTCAGTATGGCAAATACAAAAAAACTGGTTAGCTAACCAGCCCACAATCCCATCTGCATCAATAAAGACACTGCTGAGATGTTCGAGAGCTTCAAATATCATGGACACACCTGGGACAATAAACAAAGTTTTGAGCAACACACCATGACATCCACAAAGGCTGCCAACAAAGATTGTCTGCCGTGCACAAAAGAGCACTTTCTGTTGCCCTTGCCTTCCATTGTTACTGTACAAAAGTATTATTCAGGCCATTCTCCTCTACTGATCCTCCTGTTTCTACACCATGCAAACTGCCTCCAATAGGAACAAATCACACACATCACAAACAGTAACTCCAAAATGACTGGCCTCCTCACACCCAAACTTTATTTTTTTTAAACTATTTTATTTTCAGTTTTATGTATGCCATGTATACAAACATACCAATACACCAACGGTATGCAGACATAACAAAAGGAAGGCATGAAAGATAAACCTCCTTACCCTTTAAAGAAGACCCCCCCCCCCCCATCAAAAAAAAAAACAGTCAGTGAGTAAAGTGAGTACAAAGGACTACATTAATTACTTGGTGTAAGAGATGTGCCAATATGGTCTAAATATCGCAGCCACATTTTTAAAAAGATGTTATATCGTTTTCTGAGACAACATGTGATTTTTTTCCAGGGGGATGCAACTATTCATCTCAAAAGACTACCTGTCAATGAGAAAAGGGGAGTCAGATTTCCATGACACCGCAATGCACTTCTTGGCCACACATAGAGCAACTTCCATGAATTTGAGTTGTGCATTGTTTAGAGAACTGTGAATACTTGTAAAGTTCCCCAATAAACAAAATTTAGGGTCAACTGGAACATTAACTCATGTTAAAGAAACTGGAGCAGATATCATACCAGAAAGAATTATGGGTATAAGTTTATTTTATTTTAAGGGTGTTTTAGGTGACAGTCCCACCTTCAGTCCAAGACTGTTGTGAACCTCATACCAAATTTTAATCAGATGCCTCAATATAGGGTTATCTGTCCAGTTGTTTACAGTTCCAGAATTATGCTTATAAATTAAGTCACTGTGGATCTTGTCTTTCAGGGGATGCAGTCCGATTTGTGTCCAAGAAGAGGCATCACTGCCCTCAAAAAGGATGAGATGAACCTCATTTGAGCTGCCAAGTAGTAGTTTTTAAAACTGGGTAGTCTAAGTCCCCCTGAACCATAGTCCCACGTTAACTTTCCCATCGATATCCGGGGTACTTTACAATTCCATATGAATTGTCTGACATATCTGTTGAGAGTTTTAAAAAAGGATTGTGGTTATGGAAAGAGCAGGGATTGAAACGGATATTGCAATCTTGGTTGTACATTCATTTGAATACAATTAACCCTGCTAATCAAGGTGAGAGGCAAACCCATCCACCTACGAAGTCATCTTCAATCTTACCGAGTAGTGGGATGTAATTTTCACACAGCGATGAGGTTTTGTCTTGTCTTGGGTTTTTGTCTTGTGAATTTCCTGTTTTATTTTGAAAGTCTAACTCCCTTCTCATTTCAGGTCACTTGCCTTTCCTCATGTATCCCCGGTCTGACTTCATCCCTGATTCCTGATTGTTTCCACCTGTTCCCCTCTCCCTCATGTGTTAAATAGTCTGCGTCTCCATTTGTCTTGTGCCAGAGTGTCTCATTCCTTCGGGCACCCCAGCCCTTCGTCACAGTCTCGTCTTGCCTGAGTATTTTTTTGAAATTCATGTCTGATTTTTGTTTTGTAATTATTGTGCCTCAAGTTAAGTGATTTTTAGTTTGTCATTTTTTATAGTATAGATCAGTTCTTAGTTCAGGTTAGCCTTTTGCCTTCCTCCCTTTTGGAGCAATTTTGATTTCCTTGTTGCATTTTGTGTTCATAGAGTAGCTCTGTTTATAGCCTGTGTTTTCCTCCTTGAGTGATTTTTTTTTTTGTTAATTTTTAGTTTGGTTTTTAGTCAGGTTCTAGTTTTGTACTCCGGTTTCTTTGCTCGCTCTTGTCAGCGTAGTCATATTTAGATTTCATAGCCTATTTATTTGTCTCTCGGTCTTAAAGCCATACATTTCAAAATAAAAGTCTGTTGAATTTTGATTCTGCCCTGCATCTGAATCCTCCTTTTAGTCCAGGCCTGACAGTAATTCAATTTGTACAGGTTTTCGAGGTTGTTGTCTACAATTATCCCAAGGTACTTTATGCCATCCAGAGGCCATTTAAATGGACTCATGTGCTGGAGTTTGGAGTGATCAAAGTTTGTCAATGGAATAATTTCACTTTTTTTCAAATTCACTTTATAACCTGAAATACTACCATAAGTATTTAATACAGTTTGTAATTTGGAAAGCGATTTACCAGGCTCTTTAAAGTACAAATTGACATCATCTGCCAGAAGAAAAAATTTACTAACTGTCTGACCAACCTGAAAAGCCCTTTTATATCAGGATCTTGTCTAATTGCATTAGCTAAAGGCTCAATTGCCAAGACAAAAAGTGCTGGCGACATGGGGCATCCCTGTCGACTCAATCTGCTTAAAGGGAATGTAGATAGGATCTGTCCATTGGTACTGATTTTTGTCTGGGGTTTATGGCAGGGAGTTTGAATCCAATTAATAAATAATGGGCCGAACCCAAACTTGGCTAACACTTTAAATATATATGGCCACTCTAACATATCAAAGAAATGATATCTAACATATCATTTCAGATTTTGTTAAGTGAAATATATTAAAGAGCTTACATAGGTTATTAGCTGAGGAGCACTTTGAAATAAAGCCATACTGGTCTGGATTTATTGGTTGTGGCAGGTATTGGCCAAGTCTGTTAGCCAGGGCCTTGGAAATCAATGTGTAATCTGTATTTAAAAAATGAAATTGGCTGATATGAAGAGCATTTCAATGAATCTCTCTTTTTTTTTTTTTGAAATCACAGTAATTATGACTGTTTAGAATGACTCGGGGAGTGTTAGAGTCTTGGAGGCTAAGTTGATGACTTCCATGAGAAGTGGAGGAGTAAATCCTTAAATTCCCTGTAAAATTCTGGAGGAAACCCATCTCCTCCTGGTGATTGTTTTGCTTGTAATGAGCCCAGAGCTTTTTCAGTTTCTTTTTGTGTAAAGGGTAGATCGAGATTATTTTGGTCCTCCTGGCCAAGTTTAGGCAGTTCAATCATGGACAAAAAACTCATCAATGTCACTCAGATTTTCTGGTGGTTCTGATGTGTATACATGTATGTAAAACAGTTTGAATGCATCAATAATTTCTGTTGGGTTATATGATACAGAACCTGTTTCAGTTTGAATTGAATTAATTGTCCTAGAGCTTTCTTCTTTTTTTAGTTGCCAAGACAGATTTTTGTGCGCCTTCATCGTCATATTTGGGTGCATAAAAATTCAAAAGAGTCCAGGGTTCTGAGTAAATCTGACAATTCACTAAAACATATCTCCCCAATGTATCAACAACGGTTTCTACAATTGTTACAAGGGTGTTCTAATTTATCAAGCCAGTCACTCCCCTTGCTTTAGAGTTAAAGGATGATGATATTACAAGCCCTATCCAATCCCTCTTTAATTTCCTATGCTCCAGTGGTGTCAGATGGTTTTCCTGTATGCAGGAATGTCTTTTTTCAGTTTTTTCAAATGCGTTAAGACTCTTCCATTTGACAGCTCCGTTTACCCATTAACATTAAAGCGAACAAATTTTGGGGTGCCGTTTAGCTCAGTGGGTAGAGCAGGCGTCCCATGTACGGAGGCTTTGTCCTCGCTGCAGTGGACCCAGGTTCTAGTCCCGGCCTGGGTCCCTTTGCTGCGTGTCACTCCCCCTCTCTCTCAACCTGTTTCCTGTCATATTTTCAGCTGTCCTGTCATTAAAGCCAAAGGCCAAAAAAAAAAAAGGTAACAAATTTCATTACTCTGGTAATCAATAGTAAATAATTTTACAGAGATATTGCCCTTCCATAAGACAGATTTGTCCCATACAACCAAGTGGTATAAAGCAAAGCACTGACTGTATGAAAAAACAGTTAACAACAAAAAGGAAAAAGAAACAACAACATCCCTCCCCTCCCACCCCCCGTCTTGTGCCTGCCTAAACCTGGCACATAGCATTCCGTATTCATCTCAAAAGGAGCTAGTGGGCAAATAACTAGACTATGTTACCACTAGCCCCCTCCCCGCAACATTATAATAACATAAACTATATGATACTGTGAAATAAAGCTATTAAAGCAAGGAAAATATAAACAGTATCAGCAAATCTGGCTGTGTGAACATGGTACTAGTTTGAAATGGGCCATTGTAATAACAGGTGTATATAAAACAATTTATGCAGAGAGGTCCCAGTGCTGCAAGCAGCTGTTCAGCTGCTTTGAACCACGGTTGCCTAACCACGGGGCAACCATGACTTAAATGAAGGATGTCAGTCAGTGCGTTTACATGCACAGCTTAGTCTGATTACAGCCATAGTTCGACTATGCAACTCAATCAGACAACTGCAATTGTCCGAGTATACATGCCGGTCAGAAAATCGGATTATTGGGCCGAAGCATGTCATACCCCGGTACGCTAGGTGGCGCTGTACCCATTTCAACTAGTGGTAACAAAGCCACCTCAGGCTGACCTCTTTACGTCACCAGTTGCCTCGGCATTCAAGAAAGATGGTGTACGAAGAACGAGACAAAGCTACATCTTTGTACATTTCGTATATGGTGTACATGATAATTACACAAACTAGATGCACAATGGCGCTCTTGCTTGCCGTTATCTTGGAGGAAAGACGCAGACGCCGACGCCGACGCCATCCATCTATTTCCAGCTCACGGCCCTGGGGAAAAAATCTCGCGCCTGCGCAGAACGCAAAATCCAATCCGATCTGATGAAACGTATACATGCAGGAGTAATGCGACTATCAATCGAATGATCTGGGTGCTTTAATTCGACTAAGAGAAATCCGTTCCGGTCCAATTTTAGTCAGACTAAGGTATATACATGCATCTTAAAAATCCGATCATAGTCAGACTAACACAGTAATTCTGTTTTCTTGAGTGTCATGTAAACGCACTGACTGTGTGGATCAACTCCACTTCTCGGAAGTTATTCCTTCCCACAGACCTTGCTGCCTCCTTTGGGTGCGCAAAGGTCCTGGGCACTCCACTGCTTGGGGGAAAACATAAAGTTTGACCAGTTACAGCAGAGTGTGTTTTGTTCCTTCATCGCGCACAGCTTGCAGCACTTCTCTAAAGGCGCTGCACTGAACCATGACCTCGCTGGTGTAATCCGGGAAGATAAGGACCTTGCCTCCCTTGTACTCCATGGACATCCTTTGCATGCACACTAAGGCCTACAACCAACCTTTCTGACCTCAACTGTAAAGCCAGACTCTACTCATTTCTCAGGTCATCCCTGACCTGGAGATGAGCTTTGTCCCCTCTGCCATAGCACTTCTACACAGAACACCCCTTTAGCATGTGTGTATGTGCTATAAATAAGGGTTTGTGTGGGATAGGGTTAGGGATGTGGGTCGATGTTACCTGTATGGATGTCTTTCATGTGTATTTGCCATGGATGTTTACCTATCTATGATTGGAGGCTCTGTACAGACATACAGTGGCAACAACTGTTCCTTGTAAAAGAACAATAAAGAATCTAATGATGTGTTCTAAAGATGTGTTCCAACAGTGTATTCTAAAGATGTCTTCTCGTTAGAAGACGTCTTTAGAACACATCATTGGAACACACCATTAGAACACAGTGTTGTGTGACGCGTTCTAGTGGTGTGTTCAGAGGACCTAGGCATAGGCTGTATAGGTGAATGCTAAGGGTGCCATCATCCATGGGGGGCACCGCAAACAGGGGTGGAAAAAAAGCAAAAAAATACTATTTTTGACCAGTGCTATCACTGCTATTAATTTGAAATATAATATAAGCCCACAGCAACATAACTTAATAGGAAAGCCTATTAAATAATGGAAAGGCCTTTTTTCTGGGTACCTGGCTCTGAAATTCGCTTGGGCTCATCTCTGGTGGAGAATAATTCTGTCTAGATGTAGACTGGAGATTACATTTTCCAGCAGCCCTGATTATCATTTGTTGAATGTCCTGTTAACTGCATATACATTCACCTCTGTTGAAAAAGGAGTGGTTAATTGACCAGTTGGTGGTCGTATGTTGGCTCAGGTTTATAGCTATATATATATATATATATATATATATATATATATATATATATATATATATGTATATATATATATATATATATATATATATATATATACATATATAGTGTATATATCTAGCTAATTTTTGGGAGTTAACATATATATATATATATATATATATATATATATATATATATATATATATATATATACCTGTGCCCATGGTAGAGGTGCGTCTTTTAGCATGTTAATAGAAACAGCTGCAGTATAACATTCACTCATACCTCCATGTTGTTACAGTGCACCGCAGTAAACAGGCTGGTGTTGATGCCCCTGAACTTTCCAATCGGCCACAGCAGAGCTGGAAACAGAAAACACAGAGTTAGAGTTACTTCCTCAAGTTTCACATGATATGTGCTATGATACTAACTATGCAGAGCATAATTTTATTGCAACTATACAAAAATAGAACAATGTGAAATGAGACTTATTGTGTGTTATCAACTTTTTCCTTTCTTTCTGTGTTTTATATCTAATGTAGGTTCTTGTACTCAGGCAGGAAAGGAATAAATGCACGAAAAAGGACTCACAAATGTATTTGGGGAATTGTATATATATATGACTCGATACACAAATGCATTTTCAATGCACACACAAATATGCTTCAATCCATAAAAGTAAAAAACAAATTCTCATATAAAAATAAGATTTGTAAACATATTTGTGATGCGCACACAAATATTTCTTGTTTTAAATATGTGCAGTACAAATTCACAAATGTAAAAATCATCAGTTATTTACAATTTTAATCAAATACATATTTGGAAGTTGTTACATTGATATACGAATTGTCAAACGTGCATTTGTCTCAGTGCTTTTAATTTGTAAACCTCCCTGCGCGCAACAGATCTAGGATGATATGGATCTAGAGTCCAGCATATGGGGGCTGCCATGACAGATGGTGGTTTTCTGTTTCCGGGTGCCTTGCAACTGCATGACTGACTGCTGCTGCTAAGCTAGCTCTAAACAACTAGCGTTATGTCATAAATGCTAAATTGTTTTTAAAATGAGCTCAGGTATGTGCCGTTGTTGGTTGCCACAACAATTCATGAAAATTGAAGGTTATTTCAGAAATGTCTTGTGTAGAACATCAACCACTTAGACAAACATGTCTGTGCCCTGCGCCCTACACGCCATGCTGAGGAAGGAGGAACAGAGACTAGCGTGGTTCGCGGCTTTGACACTAAAATGAATATTTGGGTTTATGAATATCTTCCACAGAATAGCTGCTGCATGACTGCATGACTTCCCTAACCCGACTATGCACGAGCAGCCTTCTGTCTCCACGACTCCACTTTCCTTCAGCATTATCCTCGCTGTATGTTTAGCTTGATTGACGCTGTGGCTGGGCGCTACTGCTGCCTTCCGAAGAATAAAGTTGCTGTGTTTCTTCAACAGTACTTTCCCTATTTTGTTACTGTGCAAGTAGCTGTATGCCTCTGTGCTTTTGTAACTGCGTAATTCTCCGCCGTCAACACCTTCAGAAAATATAAGATGATTAACTATGTCGATGTAGCTAACGTCGGGCCATTGCTTCCTGTCATCTTCCCACTCCGTGAGAACTGACGGGTGAGGCACTGTCCTCATGACTTTTTTAAGACATCCGTACTGTGTATCCACCTCCAATTTTTGTCCATTTTGTCGCTTTCTTTGTGCTAAAAGCCGGTTTTTAGAGCGAGCATGACAGCTACGCTAGTGTAAACACAGAGTTCAACCAGTTCAACCGGAAGAGCAAAGCCGACTACCGCTATGAACCATGGGTAAACTCTGTTGCGCGCTGTAATGACGTCAGTTAAAAACCCCTCATGTGGAGGCACTCATGTGATTGGATGTAAAGGAGTGAGACATCTGATTGGCTGCAGATGACCCCCTTGT
Organism: Sparus aurata; assembly: GCF_900880675.1. Taxonomy (NCBI): domain Eukaryota; kingdom Metazoa; phylum Chordata; class Actinopteri; order Spariformes; family Sparidae; genus Sparus; species Sparus aurata. The sequence goes on along the minus strand of NC_044207.1, from coordinate 1,941,529 downwards.
AGAAAAAACGCATTTGTGAATCGCTAGATGAGTCTCAAAAATCCGCACACAAATGCAGAGAGGTTTACAAATTAAAAGCACTGAGACAAATGCGCGTTTGACAATTCATATATCAATGTAACAACTTCCAAATATGTATTTGATGAAAATTGCAAATAACTGACGATTTGTACATCTGTGAATTTTTATTGCACATATTTAAAACAAGAAATATTTGTGTGCGCACACATTACAAATCTTATTTTTATATGTGAATTTTTTTTAAACTTATATATGGATTGAAGCATATTTGTGTGTGCATTGAAAATGCATTTGTGTATCAAGTCATATATATATACAATTCCCCAAATACATTTGTGAGTCCTTTTTCGTGCATTTATTCCTTTCTGTGTGCATTTATCCATTCACTTCATATATGTAGATTATTGTTGTTGTTTTTGTATCATTCAGCTTTTGTTTAACAAAGCACACCCTAAGTTCCTGAATCCTATCTGCCTCCAATGTGTTTCTGCATTCGGGTCCTACTACTGTAAAGATTCACCGATACAAACTGGTAACCGGTTTTAACGTTAAAGATGCGACTACATCGATACGCGGACCCCTGTATCGATTTAAATTTACCATTAGCCGGTCGATGACCGATTCTACAGTTATGTATCGGTTGACGGGAGCTTTGCTGCTAATTCTGCAGAGCGTCTCTTAACTCCTGTAAGAAGGTTAAAGGTCAACGCGAGATTCTTGCGAGAGTAACATTAGCATATCTGAGGGAAAAACCACAACAAAAACAAAAACATGTCCAACAACTCTGACACTGTTTACGATGTACCAGCTAATCTGAAATCTAAAGTTTGGAAGAGATTTGGATTTTATAAAAAGGAGGGACATTTGGACAAAAGTCTGGCCATATATAAGGTCTGCAGAACAGCTATTGAGTACAGCTGTAGCACGACAAATCTGAAAACTCACCCGATGAGTTGGCATAGAGAAAACTACGCAGTGCGACAAGGAGTCTGTGGATGCTAATGTTAATAACGTTACAGCTAGCACAAGCAAGAACACGGCATGGCTATTAAAGACTTTTTCCAGCCACAACTTGGCAAGGTCCAAGGTAGTAAGGCATCTATAGCCCATTTTATTGTGAAGGACTTATGACCTTACAGTGTGGTTGAGAGTGATGGCTTTCGAGACATGGTCAGGTAAGCAATGCCACTTTTATAGAATTGCTTATTTCAATTTATAATGGAAAATTAATGTCTATATTAAACACGTGTTAAGAACTGTGTCAAACTGCATCGTATTGAAGTGCATCACATCGAATTGCGCCAAATCGTTCCGTATTTAAAATGTATTGTCCCTGAATCATATCGTAGCACATGTATCTAGATGCGTATTGAATCGTCTTATGAGGGAGAGATGCACACCCCTAGGTCCTACCCTTCTCTCATAGTTGTAACACACAAACTCATATTAGAGATTATATTTACCATATTAGCCTCTCTACACTGGCGTCCTGTAAACTCCAGAAGATATTTTAAAATCCTCCTCCTCATATTCAAAGCCCTTAATGGTAAGGCACTGGTACATCTAAAAGACCTAATACTACTCTATCACCTCACTAGAATGCTGTGCTCCTAGGATGCAGGGTTATTTGTGGTTCCTAGAGACTCCAAAAGTAGATTGGGAGGCAGAGTATTCAGCCATCAAGCTCCTCTCCTGCCGAATCATCTTCCTGGGTCGGTTTGGGGGGCAGACCCTCTGTACGTTAAAGAATAATACTCATATATCAACAAGTAGAGCTGTTATTACTCCCCCCATCTCTATCACTGCTTCTCCCCCTCACTGGCGCTATACACATAAAGACTTATTGATTGCTTGATTGTGCTTGTAAAAGATCTTGTAAGTTAAAAATATCTTCACCAACAGAAGCTACTCTCTCCCAAAGACAAACACTGCTCTGAATGCCTCGTCAGCAGCGCTTCGTTATGACATCACAATGTCACCCATTTGCAATTTATTTATTGATCTATTTTTTCGGCTTTTTATGGCTTTATTGATAGTACAGCTGAAGAGGGTGACAGGGAGAAAGAGAGGGGGAATGACATGCAGCAAAGGGACCCGGGCCGGGAGTCGAACCCGGGTCTGCTGCAGAGCCTCAGCACATGGGACGCCCGCTCTACCAACTGAGCTAAAAAGCACCTCATCCATTTGCAATTTATGCCTTACACCTTATTTGGCACATAAGACTTGATTAAGCAGAGCTGCTCTGGTGCTGTAACAGCAGCGGTGCTGGCTCAGGCATGTGTGAGCTGACCTATCAGAGCAGACACTGCAACTCTTGTCAGTATGAGCAAGATGATGTGTTTGTTGAGCATTAAAGCATGTTAACCTGTTCTAGAAGTGACCTCAATTAAAAGCATGAACCTGAAAATGAGCAGAATATGTCTCCTTTAATGATAACCGTGGCCAACTGAAGAAAAGTCTCCTTACAATGACCACTGTAGATCGATCCTGTGATATTTCCATTACGGACTGCGTAGTACACACACTGTCAGCTCTACAGTGATTCATTAGTGTTTTCTTTTTCACACAACACACTAACTGGGACACTACATTGTAAAATCACATACATCTTGAAACAACACCAGCATGTGGTGCAAGAACACAGAACTGAAACCTAAATCTGGTCACCACTGGCAGCCACATGTGTAGTGTTGACAGCAAACCACAGCTGAATATCGCAGCACTACAGCTACATCATGATTTTAGTGCTCTAATCTTTTACAGTTCAAATTTGATTTTAAATGGCAGTACAAAGTAACACTGAAAGAGAGTTTGTTGTACCTTGTCCCTGCCAGCTCCTGGCCTGTAACAGGAAACCCTGGAACTCCATGGAGCTGTTTTTCACCACCTCCACCGTCACTGCAGGCATAAAATGACAGGGAGGAGAGGGGAGGGAGGGGTTCATGCTAATCTGAGCCTGAGTGTAAATTCAGAGGTAAATGCATGGCCATAGGATTGGGTAGGGACGCTAGGGACATGTCCCCACTAATGTCCACTGAGTAATGAACTGTCCCCGGCAATAATTTGGAACACATACAGTTAAAAGATCTTGCTCTCTACTAGTCCTGCCTCCCTAAACCAAATATCGTTAATAGCATTGCCTTTAAGTTTTCTTGCTAACGTGTGACAGGCCCACAGGAATGTGGGCTGGCTGTAGTAGCTAGCATCATCCGGGTTGAATTCCTATGCACCAAAGCTGTTCTGTGCACCCCAGGATAAAGAACTTAAGAGGAACATCTCATATTTGATCCAGTGAATCACAGAAGGCACATTTCTAGATAACTGTGGATTTATGTCAACATCTTGATCATTGGTCAGTCAGGCTTGTTTGATTTTGAATAAGTAATGGCTTTCAGAATATAAACTCTTATCACCAGATTCAGACTATAGATACATTCCTGAAGCCTGATAAGGCATGACGACACTAGAGATATCCTTTAAATTGATTACTCACGTAAAACAAAAAGTCACCCATACTTGATGCACAACTTCAATAAAAGTCTCAAAGTATTTGATATCAAATGTACTGTATCAAAAATTCTAGTAAAAGTAAATGATAAATATATTTACTTTATGATATATATACATATTAAATACTGTATTATTAAATTAAATTAAATTAAATTAAATTAATCAAGGAGTCTGGTTTAGACCTCAATTTGAAAAGTGGCATGAGATGACTTTTGTTGTAAATTGGCACAATAAAAATCAAGATTGATTGATTGATTGATTGATTGACTGATTGATTGATTGATTGACTGATTATTGATGAGACATTTGAACCTAACCTGACTTATCAAATAAATGTAGTGGAGTATTTAAAGACATTCCCACCGATGGACAACATCTTCACACACGTTTCAACTGTGGAAGACAATTAGAGAAGCAGCAGGACAGACTGACACACCTGTAATGACTTCACCAGGCCTGTAGGTGGCACTAGATGTAGACAGGGTGAATGGTGGGCTGCTGGTGGAGGCTGTGAAGGGTGGATGAACAGGCATCATGTTACCACAGGAGATCACCACAGAGCCATTAGGGAAGCACACACACTCCTCTACACACATCACACAAACCACTGCTAGGAGCGACATCATGGCTGTAGAAGGCATCTGAGACAGAGAGTGGTAGACAGAGAGGAGACAGGAGACAGAGAGATGACATCAGATCCAAACTCGTCTTAGAGTTCAAACAAAAAAAAAAGATGCTAAGACCAGATGTTATAAATGACTCTTCCTCCTGAACGTGTTATCAATATGATGCAAGTATATGAAGGGAAAAGGATGCAGGCGAGGTGAGACTCATGGAGCCCCTCGGTGATGGTTGTGTTGTAAACCATAAGGTAAGAATGAAAGACCGTGTGGCTTCTATTGAGCACAGAGCCACAGAGTATAGAAGAGTTTAGGAGTTCTGACTTTTTTTTTTTTTTTCAGAATTCTGACTTGAAAGTGATATAAAAAAAAAAGTAAAACTTTAATCTCAGAACTTGAAACAAAAATCCCAAGTCTGAAAAAAAGAAAGAAACATTTGTGTCCTTTACCTGTCTATATACATGTTACTTATTGTTAATTATGTCACTCTACTTCACTACATTTGTTTGACAGATTCAGTTACTGTTACTTTACAGATGAAACATGTACATAATAAAGTATATGATGAGCTTATAAAATATGACAAATTACAAAAGATTAAAGCAGATGTTTCAACCCATTTGGCATTTGACCCCAAAATATTTCTTGTGTATAAAGTAGTTCAAATAAACTAGCCCAGCCTCAACCAACTGCAACAGTCAGATGCTGCTCAGCTGATGTCATATTTAATAATGTATCAGTCACATTTTATACATACAAGTTATTTTGATATTTTAAGTACTTTATGTTAGAAATACTTCTGTACCTTCTTTTAAATAGGATTTTGCATGACTTGTACTTGTAATGAGGTATTTTGTGCTTGTACTTTTTCCTAATTTAAAGGAACAGTTCACCCAAAAATGAAGATTCAGTCATTATCTCCTCACCTTCCTGCTGATTGAAAAGTTTCAGGTAAAGTGTCATATTCCACAGAACATATTTGGATCAGACCAAATCGATGTGGCATCCTGGGGATCCTGGAGCCTTTTTTTCCGATTGCTATTTAAGTTTTAAGACAAGTCCCTACCTACTTCAAGTGATTAGCAGAATGCTGCAACGCTGTTTTCCTGTGAAGCTCCAGAAAGGTTTTGTGGACTACGAGAATGACCTCACTTTGGGTGAGCTGTTCCTTGAAGGACAGCTTCTACTGCCCAGAGTAAACAGTGTACAAGCTGGAAAAGAAGAAAAGTACAGAATATTGACAGCATTAGCATATGGACAATTACCACTTGAGATTGAAACAGCTGGGCTTTACTGAAGCTACCTCAGTTACTTTCTGACCACATTAAAGCTACTTCATGAAAAACATCTGTCAGGAAATTTTTTTATATATATTAGGGCTGTAAAACGATTAATTTTTTTTATCGCGATTAATCACGTTTTGTCCACAGTTAACTTGCAATTGATCGCAAATTAATCGCACAATTTTTTCTGTTGTAATGTACCTTAATGTATTTTTTTCATGTTCTTAATACTTTTAACAACATAAGAAAGGGTAAGGGTTAGGCAAATATGCTTGCTTTATGAAAATATTTATTCAACACAGGAAAATAAAAGGCTCAAAAAATATCCCCTTACCCTAAATGGGATCAAAACATGGTGATGTCTGCTTTTGGCGAGGAGGGGGGGGGGGGCAGTGGGCTCTCTGCATCTGCCATGTGTTTGGCTTGCAAATGATATTTGAGACTCGACGTACTTAAATGGTAACTCATTAAATGTCGACAGTGCATGCAGATAACTAATCGACCAAACCATCTGGCAGTGTTTTGAAAGTAAAGGTTCATAAGTCCTTTCTCCATTTCCTTTGGCTTTGGCTTTTCAGTCCACCATGTTTTTCCCGAACAGCCAACCGTGCTTCTTCTTCTTCTGATTCCCTTTCTTATTCTTCTGCCGACCTCTGGATCAAGACTACAGGTGCCATCGACGGCTGTAATTCATACAATGCGCGTTTCTTTTTTTTTTTTATATAATAACGCGTTATCAACATGTTAACTTTGACAGCCCTAATATGTATATATTTTTTTGGTTTTAATCTTCTCTTAAATTACTGTCAGTATGTTTACATGCACATCTTAGTCAGATTACAGCCATAGTTCGACTATGCTACTCAATCAGACAACTGCAATTGTCCGAGTATACATGCCAGTGAGAAAATCGGATTATTGGCCAGAGCATGTCATACCCGGTACGATAGGTGGTGCTGTACCCATTTCAACTAGTGGTAATAGAGCCACCTCCGGCTGACCTCTTTACGTCACCAGCAACAACAAACTGCCTCTGCATTCGAGAAAGATGCCGTTTGAAGAGCGAGACGAAGCTACATCTTTGTGCATTTCGTATATGGTGTACATGATAATTACACAAACTAGATGCACAATGGCACTCTATCTTGCGGTTATTTCGGAGGAAAGACGCCGCCGCCGCTCCCGCCGCTGTCCTTCTACTTCCAGCTCACAGCTCCCGGGAAAGAAATCTCGCGCCTGCACAGTACGCGAAAATCCCATGCGATCCGATGAAACGTATACATGCAGGAGTAATGCAACTATCAATCGAATAATCTAGGTGTTTTAATTCGACTATAAAAAATCCGATCCTGTCCGATTTTAGTCAGACTAAGGTGTATACATGCATCTTACAAATCCAATCATAGCCGGACTAACCCAGTAATTCGGTTTTCTTGAGTGCCATGTAAACGCACTGAGTGACAGCGCAGCCTCTGCATGGCAATAGATGGGTTGTACCATCTGAGATCGATCTCCCCCTTCTCAAATACAGTTGATTGGGTCCATATAGCCCGTGTTTTCCAAATAGTTTTACAATAATAATATGAAAAAATACAAAAATATGTATTTATTACCAGTGCCATTACTACTTTTATTGCGAAATATTATATAAGCCCACAGCAACATAACGTCATAAGAAAGACTATTAAACAGAGATGGACAGAGTACTCGACCCTAGTACTTGAGTAAGAGTACAAATACTACTGGTCAAAATTTACTCCGTTACAAGTAAAAGTAGCTCAGTCGACATGTTACTCGAGTAAGAGTAAAAAAGTACTTGCTTTTAAAGATACTTAAGTATCCAAAAGTACATGCTTTTAAATTTACTTTAAGTAAAAGTAAGAGTAAGAGTAAGAGTAAAATTCATTTAGAAAAAATTATAGTAATTCATTGATGTGAAAAACATCAATGAATTACTATAATTTTTTCTAAATGAATTTAAGGACCTTTTAACTCTTGTTTCTGAGAATTAACTGTTTGAAACCACCTGCACTGATGTGCTTGCTGTTAGAACCACAATGTTACATAAAGCCTGCAGAAACACTTATAAAAACAAATACAATTAAAACTGCAAGCAGTGATGAACGGGCCCTCGCAGTCCGCACGCATGTCGGGGCATGCTGCCGTCCAAACGAGCCAGGGCTGAAGCTCAGTTGCTTGATCGTTGTTCACGGAGTCGGCAACCGCCTACGTTTGGGACAGTGCACGCCGGGGGTGAATATCAGCCTCTTCTCCCAACGTGTGTTTGTAACGTGGTGCGTTGCCCCTGCCAGTATTAAGCACTTTCAGGTGAAGTCAGAACAACTTCCTGCCATCCACAGACATCCAAATGGACTACAGGTGAATAATTTCTAAAACATTTAGCAATCGGGTACATTTTGGCAATCTATTCTGCACTGTTATGTTGTGTGAAGTGTTACGGCCTTCTCGTTGCCTTTGTCTGGAATTCAGGCATGGACACCTGTGTTTTTGCAGGGAATAGATTGGAAGTGGGACAGAGAAGGGGGGGTTGTGGCTTGCAGTAAACTTCCTCCGCCCTAAATTCGAACCCGGGTCCACTGCGTATGTGGCATGCACTCTAACCACTCAACTACCGGCGCAGCTAAGACACTGCCTTCTGTTGTCACTGTGGCAGGAAGGCAGCGCATCATAGGGGAGGATGGAAGTAAAATGCCACAGATTTCGATAGGTAGTGGAGTGCAGCCAGATGTGATTCTTCCTTTTGGAAAGGGACAGCGGTCAAGTGACCAGGTTTGACGAGCGTCCTGCACAGTGGCGCCCCCAGAACATTTTCATTGTGGGGGACCAGATGGGGCCAGTGACAATCTTAGGGTGGCACACCAAAATGGTCCTTGTGGCAACTCAGATTCAGCTCCAGTCTGTGGCTGCGTACTGCATTCCCCTTGACTATTTTTCATTAAAGACAATATGCATCCAACACATTTACCTCAAGTTTGAGAAACACACAAACGTTTCAGAAAAACACAAAAATGTAGTTGTTTTTTTCTTCTGCTTCTTGCGCCGACTTCCCGTCAGACTGCACACCTTTCAGCACATTAGCACCCCCACAGGTGGAGATTTAAATTACAGTTCCCTATTGAGCCAGCACCTTAGTCAGTCAGGGAAATTTGTTGGGAGCACTGGGGAGGCCAGTGGGGTAGCCAGCAATTTTCAAGGGGTGGCCATGGCCCCCCCTGGGGGCGCCACTGGTCCTGCAGTAGCTGTGTTTAACCAAAGAACTCACTCAGTTGTTTAAAATGGCAGGGGAAGCCACTGTTTTCATCGTGGAAAAGTTGGTCAGAATCACAACTCCACACATCTTGTTTTGTACCACACTGACAGGGCAGACACAACACACAAATGGCATTCTTAGCAAATTGGCTTGATTGAAAATTGTGTGCTGTGGCTTACTACCACTGACTTATCCATTATGTGGCTCTAAACATTACCCTTCAATTATTCCATGTTGTAATGTGCAATTTAGACAAAACTACCTGCAAATGCAATGTACATCTGACTATGTCATCAATGCACATAAATGAGTGAAAAGTACTGCTTCACTTGCCTTCTTTCAAAAATTTATTTATGGCTGTCTATAAATGTCAAGCTTTTGATCTAATTTCTGCTTTGTTTGCTAGTTTTTATTCCATAAAGTGCGTGCAGCCACATTTTGAAATTTCAATCAAATCTGATAAATATGAGGCTGACTTCCTGCAATGGAATGGAATTATCTAGAGGTTATCCAGAGGTTGCTAAGCACAAAGGATACCTGTGACCTGAAAGACAACAATGCCATTTAGTGGCGACCTGCATCACGTACACCATCAATTCACGTGCTTCTAAGCAAAATTGACCACTTCCTGTTGGACTGAGAGTGTGGGTGTAAATGAGTCATTTGTGCGTCTTGTCATAACACACCTGCGTGCCAAATTTCATTTATGTACATGCATGTTACATACAGATTGTTATTCACCATTAACAAAAACAATTATGATTAAAAACAATTTTAAAACAGTTATAGATGATGGACAGTAACAGGCTGAGCAGGAGTCCCTGCAGTGCTGCTGGGCTGGATGGTGTCAGTGGGACATCATCTGGGTCGGTACTCAGGGTGTTTGGGGGTCCAGTCTCCTCTGTCCACCACATCGTCCGTCAACCGGGTCTGCAGTTCTGACTCCATCGACGGCTGCCATGTCATTAAGAATGTTTTAAGAAAGAGGCAGGAATTATAATTTCATACTCTAATTATCATGATAATAATCATAATAAATTACAGCAAACTAAACTATCTACCAAACATTTAAAATACAATGCCTTTAAGATCATAATAAAATCATATGTGGTGATCAGCAGTTTATATGTCAGCATTAACGTAGCGTATCGGTATGTTAATGACCCCAAACTGTTAGCTAGCTAATAATGATAATATTGATAACATTACTGTGGGTTCAATAACAGGTTTACCTCTCCACGGTCCTCTCAGCCGGAGATAAACCAGAGCCGCTTCTCCTCTTCCTCCACAAGCAGAAGGATTAAAAAGGAAATCAGGAATTCCAGAAGCTGAAACAGATCTGACAGTCAAACTTTACTCTTCTTGTCACTTTCGCAGACCTTACCTCACCAGAAATAGTGAGGTGTGGGCGGAAACATCTGGTGACACAACCAGGAAATGCTGCGAAGGGTAGACCGTCCAATTTCACAACAGGCTGACGCGGCCTGCAGGTCTCTCTGAAGGATCCTGCCTTTGCTGGCGGCGAAGGATGGGTCCTTGAAGGATGCTACCCCTGAATTCGGACACAGCCTATGTTTGTCATCACTGCACATAAATGAGTGTAGAATAATGCTTCACTTGCCTTCTTTCAAAAATTTATTTATGGCTGTCTATCAGTGTCAAGCTTTTGATCTAAGCTCTGCTTTGTTTGCCAGTTATTATTCCAAGAAGTGCGTGCTGCCAACCAATTCATGTGCTTCTAAGCAAAATTGACCACTTCCTGTTGGACTGAGAGTGTGGGTGTAAATGAGTCATTTGTGCGTCTTGTCATAACACACATGCGTGCCACATTTCATTCATGTACATGCATGTAGGACGCCCAATTTGACAGAGAAAACCCTTACTTCATGTTTCCAGTGGGTGGCGCTATGGATATGACACAGCATTGATTCACAGATCTATTCAGGGCGTCTCCCTCTACATTCCCTCTAGATTTGGCCGAGCTAGGAAATAGTATGAAGGAGTTATCAGGACTTGATGCTTCATGACGAAGGATTGTTATGGCGGGCTCCGCAACTGCCAGCAGGTATGACGTAGGATAAAGACTTCCATAACTTTTCATCTTCAAGGTCAGAGGATGCTACTGAGTGACTTTGAAGTCGGTGGTGTTACATCTGTAGGAGGAGATAATTTAAGTACGAAGATTGGCATAATTCAACATGGCGGCCAAAAGCAAAATGGCAGACTAAGTATTGATGCTGAGATTTGTTAGGGGAGACAGCCTCTACAGTTACGAGCAGTTTGGTGTGGATAGGAAATTGTATGTTGAAGTTATAAAGCCTCGATGCTTGACGGCGTGAGGAAAAAATGGTTTCCACCGCACCACCCACTAAAGTTTGGCGCAGCTGAATGATTTCCATAACTTTTATTCTTCAAGGCATGAAGAAAATTACTGAGTTAATTTGAAGACTGTGGTGTTTAAGCTCTAGGACAAGATAATTTTCAAAGTAGGCATGAATTGGACAAAAACGCCGCCACACATCTAAATGGCTGCCTTCCTGTTGGACTGACACTAGGGGTCCAAATGGGTTGTTTGTGCGTCTGGTCATGAGGAATCTGCGTATTGAATTTCGTTCTTCTACGCACTTGTGGGAGGCGGGGCTGAACATTAGGGGGCGCTACAGAGCCCGCAGGTCACGACCACGGCCAGTGACAATGCAGGATCGCTATTTTCGCTTAAAGGAGAACTTTGGTCGATTTAAACATGCAGCTTCATTGCTCAAGCTACCCTTGACTTGCCAGTACCGAAGACGCGAACACATTTGGTCAAACCATTACAGAGCTCCGTGAACGCAGATTTAGCATTGAACACTAACAGCATGGGGTCAGAACTTTACACTGTGTTTTAAGCGTCTTAACATGCTCCACATCTCACACCGAAAGTTATGCAACATCAGCAGACACCTTAGCACACAGCACTGTAGCGTGTATGACTCAAAATGAATAAAAAAGTAGTTAAAACAGTGTGTTTGTGCAAGCAGCTACTTACCTGTTTGTTGACATCAGCGTCTTCCAGTAGCTAGACCAAACTAGTCAATCCGTCGAGCGTGCATTTACTCCCTCACTGGCGGAGACAGAAACGTATTCCAGTATTTTCGTGTTTCTGTTCATAATGTACATGTCCATGTTGCAGCCTGTCATGAGCCATGAGCCTTACAATAGCCTGTTAAGCCTGTTAAGTGCACACTCGGTGGATATACTAGTTTGGTCTAGCTACCGGAAGACGCGGATGTCAACAAACAGGTAAGTAGCTGCTTGCACAAACACACTGTTTTAACTACTTTTTTATTCAGTTTGAGTCATACAAGCTACAGTGCTGTGTGCTAAGGTGTCTGCTGATGTTGCATAACTTTTGGTGTGAAATGTGGAGCATGTTAAGACGCTTAAAACCCAGTGTAAAGTTCTGACCCCATGCTGTTAGCGTTCAATGCTAAGTCTCCGTTCACGGAGCTCTGTATTGGCTGGACCAAATGTTTTCGCGTCTTTGGTACTGGCAAGTCAAGGGTAGCTTGAGCAATGAAGCTGCATGTTTAAAACGACCGAAGTTCTCCTTTAACCTGACGCAAATTCCAAATTTGGAGAGTTTTCGATTATGTTCAGGCATCCAAAACTGCAGTCGATGTCGGATCAGAATAATAATAATAACGAAGAATAACGCTTCCAATTACAATAGGGACCTCACAGGTCGATGACCTGCTTGGGCCCTAATGATGGGGATCACAGGAGGACAGCACAGTGATGTTGATAGGTTTTCAATGTAGTGAGTCGCCGGGACCCACAGGGGGTGAGTTGAGTGGGTCCCTGGGAAATTCAATGGGTCCCGACTCCCCAGTTAAAAAGATTTCTTTCTTTCTTATATTATTCTCTTTCTTAAATTTTATTGAGTGTTAAACTCCTCTGATGGTGGTATGATATGGTTATGATAAACGGATATATTCATGTATGTTCAAAATGTATCTGAAATTAAACAAATAAAATTACAGATCTGAAAAGTTTATTGCAAAACAACTGTCACAGTGGCATATGACATTCAAATCAAACAGCATTTTTGTAGCAACATAAATAGCACCACAATAAATTACTAAAATTCAAATAGTCTGCTGACCGTTTGGGCATAACAAAATGGCGGCTGCCATTCAATGTAGTTTTCATCACCACCACCGGATTATGTTCTATTTATTTCATTACAGCACGTCCCCTAAACGTTAAAATATAATCGACACAAATGAGCACAGCATCGAGCAGTGGAAACGTGGGTTTATTTTCTATGAAGTTCGTATTTTTAATTGTTGAAATCAGAGGTGTAGAAAGCTTTTCAAAAGTGCGGGGGATGGATGTGGTGGTGGTGGTGTTTTTAACACAATTTTGGGTCGGGGGGTGATGATAAATGACATTCAAATTTTAATCTGTGTCTATAATAACCACACCCTGACATGTAAATGTGACATCTGTCTTGATTCTTTTAATAATAATATTTATAATAGAAGCCTACTGCAACTGTACTTTTTCTTTTTTACCATTAAATGTTATTTTATCCATTATCATATTCTATAATGTTCTGTCATGGACTATGTCACTTCACTGCTAACAGAAAAGAGAGCTGCTCACTGCCAGTTGCAGCTGCTTATCTTGATCTGCAGTCTCTGTCAATTTTTTTGTCATGATTGTTATTATTAGTACTTAGATGATCAAAAATCACAGTTACTTGCCAGGATGTGGTTATTATAGACAGATTTAATATTTAACTGTCATATGTCATCACAGTAACAGCGATACATACATTAGCAGCTGTAAATACATAAAACATTATAAAACACATCATGTGGTTTGGTGTCGACCTGTATTCTGAACGTATCAGGAGTAATCAACGTTTATAATCATCAGAGAACGTTACAGACAATGTTTTTGGTGCTCTCCGTTTCCAGAGAATTCACAGAGAAGCTGGAGAGGTTTGTGACATTTTCAGCCCGGATTTTTGTGAGGAGGGACTTAATCGCCTGTCCCAAATAAACGCCTGGTCTGTTAAGTGGTTGAGACAAATACACGCCCGGCTATTATTTGGTATTTTACGGTAGATCCCGCCTCATCAACAAGAGCTGAACAATAAATCTAACATAGCAAGAGAGGCGGGACTTAAGGCAGAACAGTCAATCATCAGCCGGTCAGTCCCAAAGCCGGTGTCATGTTTGAAGCAGCAGCAGGAGAGGGAGGAGAGAGGAGGCAGCTGCAGCGAGCGCAGACTTCGAGCGCCCGGAGAAAGTGACTCCGGCCGCAGTAAGGCGTTTGTGAAAAACTGCAGAAAAAGTGTGGGTGTTGAACCCTCTCATCGGGAAAAGTGTGGGTGTTAAAACACACACATCCCCCACGAGTGCGATGTCCCTGGTTGAAATGAAATCAGCGGTGACGGGCTAGTTGTTTTGGTAGCGGCTAAATTAGGATGTCACGATACTTTGTACAGGGGATCACGTCTGCGCCGAGTAGATGCGCAGAGGGTTGAAACAGCGCTTGTCCGGTCTGCTAACAACAAGGTTTCTTTGCCAGTTACTGTGATTAAACACGAGTTGTTTAATGTTCACAATGTATCGTTTTTCATGGGAAAAATGAGGTGCGTCCCCGGGACGCATGGATAGTGAGTTTAGTGCGTCCTTTCAGATTTTAATGCGTCAGGGACGCAGGACGCGTACCTAGCAACATCACTGCAGCAGATGTTGCAGATGTTTATTAACTATCATTAAAACTGTAACCAAATGAACCCTGCACCGTCCAACTAACTCTCTATCAGAAGTTGGGAACTGGAACCCCCTCAAAGACCAATGTTGTCCCCAGACCACTGGTTGAGAATCACTGCTTTACAAAAAACTACATCTGATGCAGCCATTGTCGCGGTTTTGTGTTGACAAACGCAGTCGAGAGCGTGGCTACTTTGGTGGTATCCTTATGGGGAGGGATGACGTATTTCCGCTTTTACGTAGATCCCAGTGGAGAGCGTGCACTGTGATAGGTTTCCTTCTTTGACAAACACAGCTTGTGTCCAATAGTATTTTAGGAAAAAAAAAAAAAAAAAAGAGCAGACCTGACAGTAACGAGTACTTTTCAGCCTTCCTAGAAATTAACTCGAGTAAAAGTAAAAATATTTGTCTTGGAAATGTATTCAAGTAAGAGTAATAAGTACCAAAGAAATCTAATACTCAAGTAAAGTACAAATCCTCTGGATATGTACTGAAGTACAGTACTCAAGTAAATTTACTCCGTTACTGTCCACCACTGTACTCTATGTCAAGTGACATAGTGGTCAGCTGACATACTGTCATACTGATAGTATATTATGAGATTTAGCTGTATAAATAAAGGTTAAACAAAAATGTCAGCATCAAATTGACAAAACTTGATGACAACTGACATGGTTATTTTTCAAACTCCTTTTTGGGGTTTATACAGGGTTTCTGGAGTTGTATGTTGTTTCTATGATAGTACAATTTTTTAGTGGTGAAAATAATTATCTAAAGGTCTTATATCCATTTAAATACCGTTTTATTGACATGACATCATTTCTGCAATGCTATCTGCTGGTAATGTCAGTAACATGTTTAAATCGGATTTTCCATTATACAGTCACTAGTTTTGTTATAGAAATGATGCTTTTGATATGTTAAAGGGATAGTTCGGGTTTTTTGATATGAATCTGTATGGCATCCTCGTCAGCAGTGTCGTGCATCAACACTGACTTACCCCCGACAGTGTCCTGTGCGCCTGTCCTTGCCCAGTTTTTGTGCTGACGAAAGTAGTCCGGCAAGTTGTCTGGGGTCATGAAAATAAAGCATTTTTCTTCTAAAAAAGACAAACAAAAAGAGTGATACATTTGCATCACAAAACCGTTGTCCACGAAAAAGTTAGACCTCATAATCGCTTGGCGCTATTTTCTCTCGATTCGTATCACTTCGTGCTGCTGCCAGCTGACAGCCGCGCACGAATCCAACACTTTTTTCAGTTGTTTGGCAGTGTTTTACGTGCTCGGACAAACGACCACAGCGACGCAAGAGAGCTAACGTGAGAGCTAGCTAGCGATAAGTTTATAAGGCTGGCAGCAGCGCGCAGTGATCGAATCGAGAGAAAATAGCACTAAGCGATTATGAGGTCTGACTTTTTCGTGGACAACGGTTTTGTGATGCAAATGAATCACTCTTTTGAACACATTTGTTTTGAGAAGAAAAAGGCTTTATTTTCATGACCCCAGACAACTTGCCGGACTACTTTCGTCAGCACCAAAACTGGGCAAGAACTCGGTGCACAGGACACTGTCGGGGGTAAGTCAGTGTTGATGCACGACACTGCTGACGGGGATGCCATACAGATTCATATCAAAAAACCCGAACTATCCCTTTAATTAATCTTGCCAGCATCCTGGCCACTAGAGGTCCTGCAAGGGAGAACATGATCAGGGTCTCTTTTAGTCAGTGCGTTTACATGACACTCAAGAAAACCGAATTACTGTGTTAGTCTGATTATGATCGGATTTTTAAGATGCATGTATACACCTTAGTCTGACTAAAATCGGACCGGATGGATTTCTCATAGTCGAATTATAGCACCCAGATTATTTTATTGATAGTCGCATTACTCCTGCATGTATACGTTTTATCAGATCGGATCGGATTTTGCATTCTGCGCATGCGCAAGATTTTTTCCCCGGGGCCGTGAGCTGGAAGTAGACGGACGGCGGCGGCGTCTTTCCTCCGAAATCACCGCAAGAAAGAGCGCCATTGTGCATCTAGTTTGTGTAATTATCATGTACACCATTGAGAAATGTACAAAGATGTAGCTTCGTCTCGCTCTTCGTCCGCCATCTTTCTTGAATGCAGAGGCAGCTGGTGACGTAATGAGGTCAGCCGGAGTTGGCTCTGTTACCACTAGTTGAAATGGGTACAGCGCCACCTAGCGTACCGGGGTATGACATGCTCCGGCCCAATAATCCAATTTTCTCACCGGCATGTATACTCGGATAATTGCAGTTGTCTGGTTGAGTTGCATAGTCGAACTATGGCTGTAATCTGACTAAGCTGTGCATGTAAACGCACTGAGTGGTGGCTAGCTGAAAATATGTCCAGCAACATTGAAGCTTTGTCCCTTTATATGATCACTTAAGTAAGTAAGTAAGTGAGTATGCGATGTCTCTGCATCAATACCTTCAGATTTCTGTAGGATACCAGAAAAAGTTTGATAATGGTAGGCTTAAGACTAGTTTTTATTGACCATGTGGCTACATGCTAGTTTTTACTGATGCTAACTTTTTGACACTTTAGCCAAGGCTTGGCTACTTCTTTAAATAGCTTAAGATGTCTATCAGAAAATAGTTTGATAGAATATGATGATAAAGTGGCAGGCTACAGGCTAGATTTTTGTTATTGACCACATGCTACATGCTGATAAGAAGTTAATTAAAGGTTGTATTATGGAGAATGTTTATTAACCCTTAGGAGTCTGGGGTATAATTGGCCGTTTTTGACTACTTTTGATTTTACCATTATATTTCACCTTAAAAACTATTTACCTTGCCTTGTTTGGTGTCATTATTTTCAGGACAACCTCACATGTGTGACTGTACAGTTATTTTTTCATTTTGACACACTGTATTAACACAATGGACCTAAAATCACAAAAAAACATGAAATCTGAGTAGGAAAAAGTTGGATTTTTTCACTGTGAAAACCACAAATATGTTTAACGAACCATTTTTATTACTTATAATGCAAATATTAATTGTTGTTTGCTAAAATTGTGCATAAGTTATTAAAATTTACAAAGTTATATGTAACTATTTACATTTAAATGCAGGCAATGCCTCAGGCTCAGGTCTCCCTCAGCTCTCCTGCCTGCTCCACATTCAGCAGTCTCCTCATTGTTTTGACTCACAAAACAAAACAAATGACTCCACTACACACTAAACACACTACACTAAACACTACAGAACACACTAACTATACACTCCAAACAGGCTAAATGTCACAAATCTCTCAACTCTCAAAACCCGCCATCTCTATCGCTCTCTATCACCGTCACTGCTGCTGTCACTATTTTGCCGCCATCCCTCCCGAAACTTCCCCCTGTTCCTCAGCAACCAAATCACGTGTTTTGCCACATAATTTTGTGATTGGTTGGTATGGTGCCTTTTTCCACCAATAGGAACATGTTTTTTGCATGCAAACACTTCCTGCTTGCGGACACTTTCCTGAGAAAAGCCTGTTTTTACCCTTTCTTCCTGCACCAAATGCACAGCAAACATGATGATAATGTTAGCAAAAAAGTGCGGCAGACATATTTATCGTATCTCTGCTTTTACTTGGCCTATCAACACAATTTAAAACTGGTATATAGTTTGCAGGCTGCTCCACACATACGCCGGAACCAAGACCCACTGAGGCTGCGTCAGGCTGCTACATCATCTTAAATCAGTCACGTGATTTGATCACGCCAGCATGATCATCGACTCCTTAGGGTTAAAAGCTATATTTTTTAGGTAAATCTCATAATATACTATCAGTATGACAGTATGTCAACTGAGCACTATAGAGTAAGATGTCAATTTGACATTGAAAGTGATATAATAGCCATTTATGAGTGGATATGTAGGCCTATAATATTATGTCAGGTGTCATGTAATGTGTATGTAGGTGTTATGAATGCTTATGTATACTCTCTTCAAATGAAGTGTTACTAAAAGTTGTTTTGTTGGTTTGTGGTTGTTTTCATGAGGTAGTGATTTGTTGGAAATCTGTGAAGTGAACAGGTATGTTAGGAAAGAGTTACCTGGGGTCTCCAGTGCAGCTCAGAAGCTTATCTGAGCTGGAATTCTGGTCTCGCAAGGAGATAAGTCCATCACCCACTCAGTAGGACCAGGATGTAGTCACATGTCCCTGAGTATCTGCACATGTGCATATGGTTTTATGCAGTAGGTGATTTGAGGGGGGATGCCGTCCCCCTTGTTAGCAAAATTACCAAAAAGCATCCCCCTTGTCAACCTGCCATCACTCTCCATCCACAAGCAATAGATATTGTGTGACAAATCACAAGCGGTCGCGATCAACTTCCTCTTCTTCCTGAAATCTATCACCATCTCTCTGGTCTTGCTGATGTTTAGCCACAGGTGATTCTGTCCAGTCCACTCCACAAAGTTGTCCACCAGTGCCCTGTACTCCTCCTCCTGTCCCTCACTTATACACCCAACAACGGCAGAGTCGTCAGAAAACTTTTGCAGGTGACACGACACAGTGTTGTATTGAAAGTCAGTGGTGTATAAGGTGAACAGGAAAGGAGACAGTACAGTCCCCTGTGGAGCTCCTGTATCACTAACCACCGCATCAGACAGAACACTGCCCATACGGACAAACTGTGGCCTGCCTGTCAGGTAGTCAGTAATCCAGGAGATCATTGTGTCGTCTACACCCATCACCCGCAGCTTCTCCCCCAGTAGCAGTGGCTGAATGGTGTTAAAAGCACTAGAGAAATCAAAGAATGTGATTCTCACAGTGCCTCCTCCACCATCCAGGTGCGAATGGGCTCGTTGCAGCAGGTAGATGACAACGTCATCAACTCCCAAGTGGGGCTGGTAAGCAAATTGCAGAAGGTCTAGCACGGTTCTCACCTGCGGCCTCAGGTTGGCCAAGACCATTCTCTCCAGCACCTTCATGACGTAAGATGTGAGGGCCACTGGTCGATAGTCATTGAGGTCTGATGGTGTCGACTTCTTTGGAACAGGAACCAGGCAGGAAGTCTTCCAAAGCACCGGTATTCTCTCCTGACCAAGGCTCAGGTTGTAGAGGTGTTGTAGGACAGGAGACAGCTGGCTGGCACATGTCTTCAGGATCCTGGGGCTGATACCATCAGGGCCCGCAGCCTTCTGCTGGTGGAGTCTCTCCAGCTGTCTCCTAACCTGGCCTGCAGTCACAGTCATGCGGGGGAGGCTGCTGGTGTCTTCAGTGGAGGACGAGGAGGTGAAGGTGGAGGAGGAGGAGGTAGAGGAGGTGGAGGAGGAAGAGGTGGAGGAGGAGGAGGAGGAGGAGGAGAGGTGCTGCACAGGAGAGCTCACAGCAGGGGAGTGAGGGGGGAGGGGAGGAAGCATTTGGGGCAGTGAGGGTGTGTGGGGGTCTCGAGGTGTCATGGAGACGACAGAAGGCCGTGAGCTGAACCTATTGAAGAATCTGTTCAGCTCGTTTGCCCTCTCCAGGCTGCCCGATGAAAGTCTGCCGCTCACCTTACACCCAGTGATCTGCTTCATACCAGTCCACACATCCCTCACATTGTTCTGCTGGAGTTTGGCCTCCAGCTTCCTCCTGTAGGCGTCTTTACAGGCCCTCAGCATATCCCTGAGTTCATGCTGCACTCTCCTCAGTTCTTCCCTGTCTCCAGACCTGAATGCCCTCTTCTTCTTGTTAAGAAGAGCTTTCAGGTCATTGGTGATCCACGGCTTATTATTAGGGAAGCAGCGTACAGTCCGGGTTGGCATGGTGGTGTGTTCACAGAACCTGATGTATTCTGTGATGCAGTCGGTCATGCTGTCGAGATCCTCTCGATGTGGCTCAACGAGTGCATCCCAGTCTGTCGACTCAAAGCAGTCCTGTAGTGCGTCAGCAGCCTCCTGAGTCCACCTCCTCACGCTCCTAGTGTGGACAGGCTGCCGCTGAACAAGAGGGATATACTTAGGGGTCAGCAGAACCAGGTTGTGGTCAGATCTTCCAAGAGGGGGGAGGGCTGTGGGACTGTATGCATCCTTAGCATTTGCATACAACAGATCCAGTGTGTTACAGTCTCTGCTGGGGCAGTCAACATACTGGTGAAATGTTGGGAGGGTTTTGTCCAGTGAGACGTGATTAACATCCCCAGTGATGACAATAAATGCGTTAGGATGCTGCGTCTGTATCTGGGCAACAGCGGAGTGGATGACGTCACAGGCCAGCGCTGCATCAGCTGAAGGAGGAACGTACACACCGATAATGATGGCGGACGTGAATTCCCGGGGCAAATAATAAGGCCTCATCCCCACAGTCAATAGTTCAATGTCCGGGGTACAGAGACGTTTCTTCACATGAACATGTCCGGGATTACACCACCTCTCACTCACATACAGTCAGTGGTGGACAGTAACGGAGTAAATTCTGCTAAAGTCTGCTCTTTTTTAAAAAAAAAAATACTATTGGACACAAGCTGTGTTTGTCAAAGAAGGAAACCTATCACAGTGCACGCTCTCCACTGGGATCTATGTAAAAGCGGAAATACGTCATCCCTCCCCATAAGGATACCACCAAAGTAGCCACGCTCTCGACTGCGTTTGTCAACACAAAACCGCGACAATGGCTGCATCAGATGTAGTTTTTTGTAAAGCAGTGATTCTCAACCAGTGGTCTGGGGACAACATTGGTCTTTGACGGGGTTCCAGTTCCCAACTTAGCTAAATGATAGAGAGTTAGTTGGACGGTGCAGGTTCATTTGGTTACAGTTTTAATGATTGTTAATAAACATCTGCATCTGCAACATTTGCTGTCCTCCTGTGATCTCATTCATTTTATTTGTTTTTATAGGTGTTTCTGCAGGCTTTATATAACATTGTGGTTCTAAAAGCAAGCACATCAGTGCAGGTGGTTTCAAAGGGTTAATTCTCAGAAACAAGAGTTAAAAGGTACTTAAATTCATTGAGAAAAAATTATAGTAATTCATTGATGTGAAAAATAAGAAATTTACTCTTACTCTTACTTTTACTTAAAGTAAATTTAAAAGCATGTACTTTTGGATACTTAAGTACCTTTAAAAGCAAGTACTTTTTTACTCTTACTTGAGTAACATGTCGACTGAGGTACTCTTACTTGTAACAGAGTAAATTTTGACCAGTAGTATTTGTACTCCTACTCAGGTACTGGGGTCGAGTACTCTGTCCATCTCTGCATACAGTGCAATCCCTCCTCCTTTCTTCTTTCCGCTGCTTGTCACGTCCCTGTCCGCCCGAACAGTACTGAAGCCGGGAATCGCCACGCTGTGGTCCGGGATGTGTGAGTGAAGCCATGTCTCCGTGAAACACAACACACTGCACTCACGATATTCCCTCTGAGCCTTTATCAGCGCGGCAAGCTCGTTCGTCTTGTTCCCCAGAGACCTCACGTTTCCCATGACGATCGCTGGTACAGCCGGTCTGTGTCTCCTCTTCTTCACCCTCCATTTCACTCCGGCTCTGCAGCCACGGCGTCTCCTCCGCAGCTCCTTCAGGACCTCAGGCCTGGCTCTGGGCAGCAGTGCAGGTTCACACAGCGCAATCAGCTGATTACGTGTGTAAACAATGCGCTCAATGATGCGCTCCTGATTCTTCGTTGCTAGGGTTAGCAAAAACATCACAAAAAAGTGCCATAAAAGTTTAAAAAAAGAAAATCTTCAGTTTTCATCTTCTCTCAGTCTCTGGAGAATAGTTGCCAAAGTTCAGCGAAAATCAGAACAGAAATACAACAAAAACTACGAAAAAACTTGAAAACCCACGGGAGCTGCTGTTACAGGCTGCCACCTAGTACGGCGCCATAGCAACCGACTAGGGCTAAGCCCCGGATGTGTCAGAAACCTAGGAACGCCTCTGGACAAAGTCCAGACTATAGTTGTTATTTCACACATGTAGCACACAACAGGAGACTCTCCATGTCAGACGAGTTCTCACAAAAACAAATTGATAACGTAGCAGTCCTTGCTAGCTAAGCAGCTAAATGTTAGCGCCGGTCCATGTTTAGATCCCGCCCTGTGTGGGTCACTACACTGTCATTGGTCAGGCGCACACACGCTGTTAACGATACCATTGGCTGTAGAGTGTGACAATCTGTCAATAATATCAGCCAACACTTGTTCTCCTCCGATCTACATCGATCTCATAAGTCGCCTCTGAGATATGGAAGCAAATCTGTTCCATAATTCAAATTAAAATGCATTAACAGAAATGCTTTTTCATTTTCAGAATGTAGCTGCATTTTTTGACTCATAAATAAAATTAGTAATAAATCGTCCAAATTGCATTTTCATTTTCTTCTTCAAGACTAGAATGCTAATGCATTTTAATTTTCAAATTTGACATTTCAAAATGAATTTTGGTACCTATTTGCTGGGCCATCTTTTGAAAATTAAATCTTAAATGTCCTTTTCTTTATCATTTGAATTAAGTTACAAAATGAGCAGTCTTGAAGAAGAAAATGAAAATGCAATTTGGATGATTTATTACTAATTTTATTTATGAGTCAAAAAATGCAGCTCTGACTTTGAAATGAAAAAGCATTTCTGCTAATGCATTATAATTTTCAAATTTGACATTTCAAATTGAATTTTGGTACCTATTTGCTGGGCCATCTTTTGAAAAATAAATCTTAAATGTCCTTTTCTTTATCATTTGAATTAAGTTACAAAATGAGCAGTCTTGAAGAAGAAAAAAAAAATGCAGTTTGGATGATTTAATACTAATTTTATTTATGAGTAAAAAAATGCAGCTACATTCTGAAAATGAAAAAGCATTTCTGTTAATGCATTTTAATTTGAATTATGGTACAGATTCGCTTCCATACTGTGAAGTTTGAATGACGGAAATCCGTCGTAGCGACGGAGAACTTTAATCCATGCATACTTTACGTCCTCCCTCTTGTACCCAAACCACCGCCAGACGATGGATCAGTGGCGGCTGGTCTATAGAGGGCGCTCGGGCGCCGCCCCACCCCTCCCCCATGAGAAAAATCACATAAATGATCTTTGAAAAAAATATGAAAAGTATAAAAAATATATTAATGAGCACGGAAATATTATATAGTTATTGAGTAAAATGTATAATCTGCAAAAAAATATTAGATTAAAAATGTTCTACGTTGTCTGAAGTTACTGACTGGTGACGTATTTCCGGTTTGGGGCGCAAAAATTTGCGCTCCGTTTGCCCATTGACTCTCGTTATAAGTTACACATGCGCATTCACTCCTCCTCAATACAACAGATAGGAGCATGTTCGGGCGCAATTAAATGCACCCCAAAGCATTACCAACCCCAACGCGACAGGGGGCAGTGGAGTGACACGCCCCATCACTTGACAGGCAGCAGCGCGCCGGCCACTCACTCGGGTCGTGACACCAGCGTGCATCGCGCAAGACGACCCATGATGTCGGCAGCGGGAGTTATGGAGAAGGAAAATTCCGTTAAATCACTGAAAACAACACCATTCAGCAGGAAATCACCAGAAGAGAAGCTCAGAGTCATAGAGCTTGGACCTGACCAGCCGGACATTAAAATCCAGCAACAATCCAAAGACAGAGGACGAGATTACACCCGCTCATTTTCAAGGAGCTGGTTCAGCAAGAAGGCTTGGCTAACAGCATGCCCTGAAGCTAATGCTTTATTTTGCTTTCCCTGCCTCCTTTTTCAGACGTCAGGATCAGACCCAGCATGGATTCAGACAGGTGTGTCTGATTTAAAGCACTTCTCTGAAAAAGGAAAAAAGCATGAACAAACTAGGGTCCACATGGAAAATGCTTTGAAACTAGCCATGTTTGGTCGAGTCAACATTGGTGAGCAGCTTAATGAAGGCTACAGATTAGGGATCCGTAAGCATAATGAGGAGGTGGACAAAAACAGGCACATATTGTATAAAATAATAGACTGTGTCAAGTTCTGTGGTGCATTTGAGCTAGCTCTGCGGGGCCATGATGAAAGTGAAAGCTCTGAAAACCCTGGTGTTTTTAAAGGATTGGTGGATTTTGTAGCATCACTGGATTCTGTTCTACAGGAGCATCTGCAGACTGCTACTGTTTTTAAGGGAACATCTAAAACAGTACAGAATGAACTCCTTGACTGCATGTTCTCAGTTTTGAGATAGCACATCATCGACGAGATCAGGAGTGCAGACTTTGTCTCTATCCAGGCTGATGAAACGATGGACATCTCCACTCAGTGTCAGCTGGTGCTAGTGATCCGCTATATTGATAAAGCCCATAATGTGCAAGAGAGGTTTTTTGAGTTTATTCCTCTCCAGAGTGCCACAGCTGATTCCATCGCCACAGCACTTTTGGATAGGTTAAGCTCCATTCTCCCTGATGACAAGAAGAGCAAGCTCATTTCCCAGGCATATGATGGTGCAAGTGTCATGAGAGGAGCCACCGGTGGTGTGCAGAAGAAGGTGCAAGATGTGTATGTGAATGCACACTATGTCCACTGTTATGCTCACCAGCTTAACCTCATCATGCAGCAGGTGACATCTCACATCCCAGTAGTGAATCAGTTCTTCTCTGACCTGGCTGGATTCTCCGGATTTTTTTCAAGATCTCCAAAGAGAACCAGTGTGCTTGATAGAGTGGTGGCACACAGACTTCCAAGAGCAAGCACAGTGAGATGGAACTTCCATATCCGTGCCGTGAACACTGTGTTTGAGCACAAAGATGACCTCATCCAGTGTTTTGAAACCATCAGGGACTCAGGGGAGTTTGAGCCTACCACTGTGCGGGAAGCTGGAGGGTTTGTGAGGCTACTGGAGGATGATACTTTCAGCTTCTTCCTGAAACTTTTTCATCACATCATGCCTCATGTGGACATTCTCTTCAGCCAGCTCCAGAAGCAGACCATCGACTCAGTCTTTGTCCAGAGAATCATGCAGCAGTTCACAGACAACATGCAAATGATCAGGTAAATTAATATGTATGTTGTGCTGTGAAATATTGATATTGTGTTAATGTCAATGATGCTTAAACAACTCAGCTATGATATATTCCTGGTTATTTTACCAGGCAATTAAAGCTTAACTTTTCTCTCTGGCTCTGTTCAGAGATTCCATCCCTAATCTCTGTGGAGAACACAGTGCATCTCAGCAGCAGATGGCCAAGAAACGCCGCACACAGGGCCCAGGTGAACTTCAGAGGATAGCTGCAGAGGTGAGATAGAAGCTAAATGTTTTTGGTTTGTTTTTCACAATCATAGTGCTCTATTCTGCCCTATATAATTATGGGGGAATTAAGTTTATGTTCCTTTGCTCTGTCCCTATCATAGGGTGTCTGCAGGTCCTCTAAAAGTCATTAAATTGTCTTAAATTTGAAATTGTGAAGTTTAGTTGCCACAAATATTTTATCAAATTTCATTTACCCATCTTTTCATTTCTTTCAGTCAAAATGAGTCAAGCTCTTTTGTGTGAAAGTCCTTTAAACCTACCACTGAAACTAATACTGTATTTATACTTTATACTTCCACTTACCTGTTAGTAAGATACAGATTAACCTAACTTACTCTAATAACCATATTCCTCCATAAATCCTACTTCTGCATGGGACCACACACATAGTACATACCTTTATTCTTACCTGCAATTCTTGAATAAAATAGAAGAGAGAGAGAGAGAGAGAGAGAGAGAGAGAGAGAGAGAGACTTATATCCATCTCCATATTGTTTTTAATTGGTGCTTTCATTTTTTTAGGTTTGTGACACTATCTTGGGCCATGCGAAAGAGAGGTTCTCCTTCACCAAACACCTGATCAGTGCTACACTGCTGCAGGGAGACAAATTCCAGCAGTACAACAGCCAGTTCCCTGAAGCAGCTCTGAACACCACCGTGGAGGCTTACCCACTGCTGAATAAGAACAAGCTGAAAACTGAACTGTCTCTTATCTACAGCAATGATGAATTCAAGAACTGTAGTGGGGCTTTGGCTCTGTACCAGCTCTTCATGGAGAGCAATCTTCAGGACACCTTTTCAGAGACTGTGGCTCTGCTGAAGATCCTCATCACAACTCCCATGACTACAGCTGAGTCTGAGCGGTGCTTCTCCACACTGAAGAGAATAAAGACCTTCCTCAGGAACACAATGTCACAGGATCGTCTTAATGCACTGGCCATGCTCTCTATGGAGAAGAAACTGATCAAAGACATCCATGACTTTAACCATAGAGTCACTGAGAAATGTGCATGTCTCAAGGAGAGAAGGGCAAAATTGATGTACAGAAAGTAAACATTGTCAACATTGTTGTGCTCATAAGGCAGTGGAGCACAACAAGCCTCCATTTCTCCTCTGTCTTTCCGTTTCATGAAATCTTTTTTTTTTTCTTTTTATACTTTCTTTTTTACTTTTTCATAACACAAACAAGAGGTCATGTACATACATTCAGTCACATTGAGTGATGCATCCTTTTCTTTCTGCAATCTCAAAATGAAAGTTATATGTTCCATACTGTATGCATCCTATGATGTCATGTATCATATTTTTCCATTGGTTCAGGGTGGGAGGTTCTCTAAGAAGCCAGCATGTGGTTATTGTTTTTTTACGTGCTGCCATGAGGATCTTTAATAAATATGTCCCTGTTATGCAGATCCTTTGATATATTCCCCAAGTAAAGTGAAATTCAAGTAAAGTCAATGTCAAATCCCAAAATCCTCTTTGTTGTAGCCTGTACTTGAGTCCAGAAAGGTTGTAAGGCGGGGCGTTCAGTAAATCTTATATTGGACGTATATTTATGATTTTGGTATAGCCCCCCCTGGAAAAAAAAGCACCAGCCGCCACTGTGATGGATTCTGCGTTGTTTTTCTTGGGAATTAATTCTCCCTCTATTTTTCATAGCACCTGCTCCTGCTGCCACTACCTGAGATCTCTGCTGCTACATGCTGCCGGGCGTATGACGGGCACGCATGACAGAATGTGATGTATGTAACTAGGTGCGTTTGTTTTATCTCTCTGTGCGGAGAGAAGAGAGATAGGTGAGGAAAAACCTGTAGTTCAGTGCCCACGACTAAAAGTAACTGTGTGACAATTGAATGTGTACTCGAATATTCACGATATAGTCATTTACTACATCCCACAGAGAACAAGCCGCGATACATCGAGTATATTCGATATATCGCCCGGCCCTACTTTGGTTTATTGTGTCCAGGCTTGACGGACTACATGTAACGGCGTTACGTAATTAGGATACAAAAAACCAGTAACTGTATTCCGTTACAGTTACAGAAAAAAAAGACGTAATCAGATTACAGATACATCTGGAAAAAATTGGGATTATTAGTTGGATTAGAATTAAAATATATGATGATGAATGATGAATGAATGTGAATGAATGAATTAACACTTGCCAATGCGGCAATGCCGTATGCACGTGCGCACACATTACTACAGTTCACGTCAAGTCAGTCACAACGACGCTCTGCTCTCAAGTGAAGCCAGATGGCTCATTATGGCCTCGAGCGCTAGAGAAAAAATGCTTTCACTGCATGGAAATTTCGCCATTACTTTGTTTCTAAAGAAGTAAGGGGGAACAACATCACTGTACAGTGCAAGCTATGCCTCCCAGCTGTGCACACACTGTCATCGTCCAAGGACTCCACATGTAATTTAAAGAAACATTTAATGGTAAACGAAACTGCGAACGTTAGCTAGCTACACAGAAATTCTGTTAGCTAAAGTTAACATTAGTTAGCCTGCTAACCAGGCTCGGGCTATCATTGTTACTACTACTGCTGCTGCTGCTGCTGTATGAAGGTAGATTTGTGTTTTTATTATTCAATCAAAAAAAGTTTGCTTTAATCAAAATATATATTTTCAATAAAAAAAACCTTCACTTCAATCAAAGAAAAAAAGTGTTTGAATGCAGAAATATAGTTGAGACTCAAAAAAATCATTTGAACACTGTTTTTCTTTGATTGAAAATGTTTTCTTTTATAGAAGTAAAGGTTTTTTTGTTTGAAGCAACTTTTTTGATTGAAGTAATGTTGTTTATTGTTTGGGCCATATTATGGGTAGGACATTTGTGTCTTTATAATTCAATCAAAAAAGAAGTTGCTTCAAACAAAAAAAATGTTTTCCATAAAAAAAATCACTTCAATCAAAAAAAAGAAAAAACTTTTTCAATCATAGAAAAAAAGTTTTTGAATGCAAAAAATATTTTGAGACTAAAAAAATTGCATTTGAACACTTTTTTTTTATTGAAAGCGTTTTCTTTGATTGAAGTAATCTTTTTTGTGTTTGGGCCATATTATGGGTAGGACATTTGTGTCTTAATTATTCAATCCCAAAAAAGTAGATTCGCGCACTAGAAAACAACCAAGCAAACGCGAACCACGGCTGGCTTGACCGCAGTAATCCACTGGGCTGTGTGAGAAGATAGACTCAGCCTCTGCATGATCTGTTGCTGCTAAACAGGCAGCGCTGCGGGCAACAGTTGGACTGTGGACTGTTGTTTGACCACTAATGACGTTACTTATTATAACATAACATAGCACTAGCACATAGCAAGCCTCTGTACTTAACGTTAGGTGAATTAAACCATTCATTCAGTGTGTAGGGCCATCGGCTAACGTTATCAGCTAGCCTGCCTGACAATATGACGGCGTTAGATATCTAACACCATCACACAAATTATTCAACGTGAACTAAGTTAGCAAGCTTCATGTTTAATTGAAATATCAAACAGAGTAGGCTAATAACATGACACCAATCATTTTAATGCTGTAGTTAACAACAACTCCACCACTGCTCCCTGGCTTGCTGGCGGCCATGACTTGCTTGTCAGAAAGACGTCGTTGGTGTAGACACTTGTCACTCAAACATGTCTGACCAATGGGGAAGCACCCGCCCACTGCGGGATGTTTGTGTCAAAATAATTCAATCAAAAAAAAAAACAACTTCAAAACTTTTTTCACTTCATTAAAAAAAAAAAATATCACTTCAAATCGAAAAAAATATTTGGGATAGGGAGGCAATTGTATTGAGGTGATAGACACACCTCATTTTGTGTTTTCCACGTAATGGTCTCACTGTGTACGGTGTGCCTTACATATTGGGGCCAATACCAAAAAACTAAAAGACAACCCTTTTCAATGTGGCATCAGTTTCAACATTCTGTGGGTATAAAAAGCTGGTATTGTCAGTAAGTCATTCCAAGTTCATCATTCAAACAGCCATGAACACACGACGTGACTTAACGGACGAGTAGCGCCACCTGGCCATAGCGCGCCTTCGGGTTGGTGGCAGGCAGTCAGATGTTGCTCGTGAACTTGGTGTTTCTCAAAGTGTCATCAGCAGACTTGCATCAAGACACAGAACTACTGGCTTCGTGACAGACCCAGGAGTGGAGCCCCACGAGTGACAGACCGCAACGATGACCAGTACCTAAGGACCTTTACACTCAGACATCGTTATGCAACTGCCACACAGCTGCAGGCCCAGTTACGAGATGTGAGGGGTACTAGGGTTTCCAGACAAACCCTTACGAAACCGACTCCACCGCTTTGGCTTGAATGCCAGACGACCGTTGCAGGTGACTCCACTGGCACCAAGACACCGCCGTGAACGTTTGCAGTGGGCACAAGACCATGAGACCTGGACAATGCAGCAGTGGTCTACCGTCCTGTTCACTGATGAGTGTCGGGTCACCTTGCACAGAAATGATGGTCGTCAGCGTTGCTGGAGAAGGCGAGGTGAGCGATACGCCGAGGTCAACATGGTCCCCAGGGTTCCCTTTGGTGGAGGAGGTTCATGGATGATAATGCTCCACCACATCGTGCCAGAATTGTCACAGCTCGACTTCAGGAAGTCGGAGTGCCTCATATGGTATGGCCAGCAATGTCCCCTGACCTGAACCCCATAGAGCACGTCTGGGACCAGCTGAAGCAGAGACTGGATGATCGTACCCCACCCCCACGTGACCTGGCAGAACTGCGTGTAGCACTTGTGGAGGAGTGGAACGCATTGCCTCAGAACAACATCATGAGGCTAGTGAGGAGCATGAGACGTCACTGTCAAGCTGTCATTGTGGCAAATGGTGGAAACACCCGCTACTGACATTGTCAATTTTTGTTATTTGGGGCTATCCTTGTTATTGTCTAAATTTTTGGGGTAATAAATATTAAACTAATGAAAATGGTGTTTCTTCTCATTCATTATTAGTAATATCAAAGGGAACTTTTACTTATTTCTTTAAAATTCAGACCAAATAGGAAAAGCACTCATGTAAATAACAATATCCCTAACTTATTGTGCGTAGTGTATATGCTTATGGAGTGTGGTAGTAGTACAGAGCTAACGAGCATTAGCCCCAGCTGTGTCGCTCCGAGCCGGGGCTGCCTCGCCGACAGCAGCGCTCCGTCTGCTCCCCGAGTTCTGTGCCACCGCACCGCTGTACACGCATACAGAGACCGGACAATAAAGGAGAGTGCTTGGAGAAAAGTCAGTCAGTTATGAAAATATGTGTCTGTTACTTGATTACAGCCGTCTGTTGTACTTTACTATGAACCACAGTAGCACAATCACAGCTGACTTTCCCCACACACTGACTTTTTGAGTTTATTCGCTTCGACTCAAAGGACTCATTGTAGGAATAGTGATATTATTCACATGAACTGAGTTTATAGGGGAGCTCTGGTCTCCGGTCTCCGGTAGCAGTGTGGTGGCACAGAACTCGGGGAGCAGACGGAGCGCTGCTGTCGGCGCTGCAGCCCCAGCTCGGAGCAACAGGCTGTTCTACTGTTGTGCTAACTGTGGCTAATGCTCCGTGCTCGGCACTACAACCAGTACTACTACCACACTCTATATGCATATAGAGACCGGAGCTCGTGAGCTCCGGGACAGAACCAGATACACAGAGACTTGGACACATCAGGAGAGAGCTTGAAGAAAAGTCCGCGAGTTAGTTGGACTCTGTGTTGCCCAGAGACGGCCAGCACATGGGCCCTAGAATGGTGTATTATGGCTGGACCGTCCAGCCCCGCCCAGCCATTACCTTCTCAAATGATATGCAAACCACGCTCGACTTGCCCCTCCTCTCAGGCCCCTCCCTCTCGACGCCAAAACAGTGACAGAAAGTCGAAACTGAAAATCAGTGACACTGAAAAAAAACTGACATTGTAAAAAAATCTGTCACTGAAAAAAAAGGGACATGAAGAAAAAATCTGAAGATTGTCATTGAAAAATACAAAAAAAATCTGATTTTCGGATTTGAATTATTTGAATTACTTTCTTTTTTCAGTGCCAATACTTGTTTCAATGCCAATACAACTGTTTTCAATACAAATGTTTCAATGACAATGTTTCTTTTTTCAGTACTGGTTTTGTTTTCAATGCCTTTTTTTTTTTTTGGATGCCAAATTTTAAAGTCACCGTTCTGGCTCCATAGAATTGCAATGACAATAAAGTTGAATGAATCTCATCACATTTTCATTATTAGTCTATATTAGTCTTATGTGTAGCACACATCAAGCATCTGTTTGTTTTTTATTAAAATCTAACATCCACTTGCCACATATACTCTCTCTCTTCAGATGAAAATATTTCGCCTATGGTGCCCTAGGCAAGATCTTAGCTGACACACCCTTGCATCGCAGGCAATTTCACAATCAATTGTCATACACTCACACAGAAACTGCATGTATGTATTTGAGATTATATTTCTTTTAAGTCAAAAATATCACGCCAAATAAAAACTGAAGAAAGAAACAAGTGATGAAAATACAATATAAATAAGGCATTGCGCAAACATATTATCTCTCAGCCTCAGACTACCATCTCTCACTTATCTATTGTCAGCCGCTTTGCCAAACGACCTCCAACTCCTTCCATGTTGTCATGTGGGTATTGTGCTCCTGGCTATCCTCATGAGCCTTCAGCAGGTGGCTTGCATTTTTCCAGTCATTTAGTCTTTCCTTATTAAGTCTGTATTCTTTTGGAGAAAACATTTAGATGCAGAGGCAGTGCAAGCTATCATTCTTGTTCGAGTACAGCAGCCAGCTTCTTTTGATTTTTTCAGCATTGCACTAAGACTCTGGTACAAAAGTCATGTTGACACTCTCCCATCTTTGTTTTTGGGAAATGTGTAACTGCTTTTTTTTTAAATGGTCCTCAGTGAACTAACTCTCATCTTACGTAGTCAGTTAGAAGAGATGGCCAGTCAGCATCTATTGGTGCAGCCTTTAGTCTTGATGCTGTGTCACTCTGTTGTGCTGAGGTAGAGGGACAGGAGCACCTGATGCTGTGTCACTCTGTTGTGCTGAGGTAGAGGGACAGGAGCACCTGATGCTGTGTCACTGGGCTGGTGGTGAAATATTTTAAAAGTGCTTCTGAAGAGAGAAGAGAAGTATATGTGACCAGTGGCTGTAAAATTTTAATGATAAAAAGAAAAAAACAGATGCTTGATGTGTGCTACACATAAGACTAATATAGACTAATAATGAAAATGTGATGAGATTCATTCATCTTTATTGTCATTGCAATGCAATTCAGTCTAACCAGAGTACAAGTGCAGTGTATATATATATATATTTCGCCTATGAATGATATGGGAAAGCTAAGGTGTGGAATATTAACTGTAATACACTTTAACTGCACTTTAACACTGCTGTAAACTTTAACAAACATAAACTGTGACACAATAAACCAAAGGCTTACACCTACACTATTACAAAGGGGATGGAAAACTAATAGCATTTTAACTGACATCCAAGCAGGAAAGACACCTGTAAAATAACACCTGAACAGGCCTAACGTTAACTTTCCAAATGTCCCTGATGAATTTAAGTGGAGTAACATTAACACACGTCGACTCAGCTATGTATTGATTATTAAACAATGCTGCTATTGTCCTTAGTAAGCTAGCAAGTTAACACTCTGCTCCAACAATGATGTTGCTAACAATGCATTAAACTATTAATATCATTCGCGTCATCACATTGACGTTAGTGTACCTGTATCTTCTTCACGTTTTCGTACTCTTCTTTCCTTCGTGTCTTTCACTGGGCGCCGGATGGTTTGGACCTTGTGGTTCTGCTACAGTATCAGAAAATCTCTCTCTTGGTCTTGGGGTCTCGGTCTGGTCAGATTCAGGCAGCTCGCCTCTCGACCCGTCCCCCACGTAGAGGACAGGTACAGTGCAACGAGCCAAGAACCCAGAAAAAAGGCCTCTCTGTTATTTAATAGTCTTTCTTATGACGTTATGTTGCTGTGGGCTTATATAATATTTCGAAATAATAGTAATGGCACTGGTAAAAAAATATATATATATTTTTGTATTTTTTCATTAGTATATTTTTTTTTTTTTCTCCCCCCATTTTCGGCGCCTCACGTGGATGACGGCGCCCCTAGCATTTGCCTATACTGCCTATGCCCAGGGCCGGCTCTGGTGCTGCCAAATGCCAAGCTCACAGATATTTTTGGGAGAGGACAGACACAAGTGGCCACTGGTAAAGAGAGAGAGGCTATAACGTTAATGGATCTGTGTCACCAGTTGGACAGTTTGGGCTGAATTTTATCAAACTTTCTGTTGAACATACAAATATAAATGATGGTGTAATATTTTGACTTGACTTTGACTTAAATGGTGTAAAACTAAAGTCTAACTGCTTATCTTTGTAACATATATATGGTTTTAACGGCCTAATGTATCTTTGTGTTAACAAGAGTTGTCAAAAGGACGCAAACACCATTGAATTAGCTGTGCGCTACTCTTTTCCCTAGTCGGACACCCCTGTCAAACTGATCCAGTAAAGGGCCTGATCCCACAAATCAACTGTGTAAGGTCAATTCAGTTGATTGAATAAGTCGAGTCAGGTGTGTTCTTGCTTGGTTGGAATGAAAACCTGCATCCGCAGCTGCCCATTACTGGATCAGTTTGAGACACTACTGGCGAGCTGCTGGTCGTCAAATGCTCATTCATGCTGTCAACACATTCAGGACCGTACTTCCTGTCCTTCACAATAAAATTACATGCCTTAAAGGAGAACTTCGGTCGATTTAAACATGCAGCTTCATTGCTCAAGCTACCCTTGACTTGCCAGTACCGAAGACGCGAACAGATTTGGTCCAACCATTACAGAGCTCCGTGAACGGTGATTTAGCATTGAACGCTAACAGCATGGGGTCAGAACTTTTAAAATCGACGATGTTTAAATCGACCGAAGTTCTCCATTAACAGCTCCAAAATATACTGTAAAATCTTCTTAATTTCCATTTCAATGTAAACCACCACCACCTTAGCTGCTCAGGCTGAGCATTGCCCCAAACATTCTTACTGATTTCTCTCATCAATGTCACTTTCTTTACTTATTAGATGCATAAATGCCCATGTACTAATAGTGTGTGTGTGTGTATATTATATTTAACTATACATTTCAAACATGTTATGAATAAAAACTACACTAGTAAGAGCTGAACTTTTGCCTCATTAATTCAATTTCAACCATGAAAGAAGTAAGCCGGTCTTGGGCCTGAAACTCCCAGGCTGAAAAGTGGCCTGGTACACGGCATCCAGTGTTCAGCTAGTTAAAAGTCAACCATCAAGTGGAAAAACATCACCTGGTCCATCCTACACAACTGTCTCATGACACAGATGTTAAAATGTTTTTTTCTGTTTCAAGGACAACAAAAATATTTCAGAACATTTCACAGAAATCCTGAAATGTTTCAATGCACATCCAGAAATCACAGATTCATAACTGGTCTGCTGTTTACTCCTTTGGATAAATTCAAGCAAAATGACACTTCTGTTTGTTTGGAACATATCATTTGCCAAACCGATATATTTAATTTATACGTACTCTAGTTGCCTAAATACTTTCATAATAATTAATACACTATGTTAACACACTTAACTGACTGCTATTCACAGTCTAGTACAAACACCAAGAAATAAATAGAGCAGACACATTAAAAAATTATTTCAGCTTTGTAATTGGGGGCAGCTGTGGCTCAGAGGTAGAGCAAGCGTAACGGAAGGTCGCTGATTCAATTCCCCTGGTCTCCATGTGAAGTGTCCTTGGGCAAGATACTGAACCCCAAACTGCTCCTGATGTGTTGGTCGGCACCTTGCATGGCCACCATCATCAGTGTATGAATGTATGTATGAATTACTGTAAATGTAATGTAAATGTATTTCAGGCTAACAAACCTGAATGTTATTATCTCACAACAGGTGGAACTCTGTAATATTTCCCATCTCTTACATAGCACAACATAGCTCTGCAAACTTTTGAAGACCAGGTGATCTGTTTAGTTCAGGTGCAGGTACTTACCTTGTCTCTCGGGCTGTAGGTAGGAGTTTTATCAGGGATCCTGTGAGCCAAAGATGCAAAGTGTCGTGTGGAGAGCAGCTCAGCTGAGTAAATAGTGTGCAATCATGGGTGTGATTTGGTTTCACCAAGGAGTCATCCATTGAGATTTCATTTCTTGTAACGATGACAATGCTTATTTGTGCGTGATGAGAGAATTCAAAACAACACAGTCGTCAATTACGACACTCTTACAAAACACACAGCAGAGGAAACAGGTCATGTTTCAGTTGATGATGTAATTAGTACCCACAGGTCCTCTGTTTAATGCCCCTTCATTTAAAACAGCATTCAGCTCCCATATCCTTCTATACAACCCCAGCTTGGATTACAGTGGTTAAGATGGCAACAGCTGAAGTTTAAGCGTTTCTCTTCTGCTTTGGTTAGTTGCTTGGTTTTTAAGGTCTTCATCTTGTTGTTCAGTAGTGTTCCTCCTATATATTCTTAATTCTACCTCCTGACAAAAGCGTCATTCACTGCATGTGGTGCAAATTCATGTCAAGGGTCAAACAGCTGTTTGTCACCAAGAGGAGCAGAAAACAAGTCAGACACAGACACTAGTCAAAAAACAGCTCATCTTTTATTTTTATGATGTGGTAAAGTAAGGAACAACAGCAGCAGCTCTGTGGGCAGGAGTGAACAATAGTGAGGGTATGTGTACACTGTGTATTGATAGATGAACTGGTGAACACTGACCCTTCTCTGTGGCAGCCTCACTCGTGCTCCTCAGATGTGTCTGGGTTCTGACATGTTGGTATTATTCTTCTATTTTCAAGCCAGCAACTCCAATGATGTATTTTCATGTAGTGACTCTACAGGAGTATAACCATGTGGTCATGAATGACAGCACATACAGAGGCTACTTTTCACAGCACTTACATCACCTCTACAATTCCTTTTTCCATTTCTGGGATTTCTCTGAGCTGTATCATTTAAAAAAGACCATTCAATAATCGTTGGAAATGTGTTTGTGCCAGTTTTCCAGAGACATACAAGAAGACGTGTAGCGCCGCATTATGTAATAACGCCGCATTGTGTAATAATGTAATAAATTTTCACTTCATTATGTAATAACGCTGCATTTCGTAATAATCTGCCACATTTTGTAATGAAATTCTTGAACGCAATATGTAATAAACTTTGCCGCATTATGTAATAAGTTATTACATATTGGGTCAGTTATTGCAAAATGCAGGTGTTGCACTTTTTCTTTTAACCAAGAAAATGTAATAAGTTGGTGCATTATGTAATAAAACATCAAATTGGATGTCTTAATTACAAAAAAACATTATACCATCAGAACGACATTGACTTTAAGCATACCAGCATGAATCATAAATATTAATTAATTTTAAAACTAGTAGGATGTTTCATTTGTCAAATCTAAATCAAATATAACTGAATTTGGGCAGCTGTGACTCAGTGGGTAGAGCGGGTTGTCTAGTGATCGGAAGGTCACCAGTTCGAATCCCAGCTCCCCCTAGTTGCATGTCGAAGTGTCCTTGTTGGCGCCTTGCATGGCAGCCTCCGTCATCAGTGTGTGAATGGGTGAATGTGGCATGTATTGTACAGAGCTTTGAGCTGTTTTATTAGCTGTCGTTAGACTGGAAAAGCGCTATAAAAATGCAGACCATTTACCATATAAAAATGCAGACCATGAATTCACAGAGAATTGGTGATGGAAACGGCAGTTCCTTTTACTGTACTGAATCTCTAGAATCCGTTCATTAAAATGATTGGTTCAAAAGATTCGTTCACCGAATTGTTCAGTGCTCTCCAACTCCCTGAACCGATAAACAGCCAAACGATCCGTCATTCAGTTCATGATTCAGCCCTGAGGTTCACGTTCACTTACTGAGGGACGGTGCGTTCACAGACTATAGTACACAATCATTTGCGGGAGACGCAGCGCTGCTTTGAGCGGTATACATGCACTAAAATTATTACATGGTGAAAGTGTCCTCTGTGCACAGTAAAATCACAAAACATGATGCTACATGGATGTTAGCAACACAGCGCTAATTTTGGAAGTACAGTTACTGAACGTGAATCAACTCCTCTGCCCTGAGTGAGTGAGTGAGTGAGTGACACAGTGCCACTTTCAGCACAGTACGTGAACGAGAATCACGTCCTCAGCAACAGTTCTCTGTGTGCAGTAGGTTCGTGAATCATGAACGAATCACAGCGCGAATGTGAATCACGTCCTCACAGTTCTCTGTGTGAGTCGCGGCAGTTCCGCTCCCTGCCGGCATGCTCGCTGCTGAGCTCAACTGAACTGAGAAAGGAACAAATCAGTTCATGAAGTGATTTCGTTCACTTCGTTCACTCAAAAGATTTGTTCGTTCAAATGACACGTACGTGACCGACACAACACTACAGAGAATGTGTTTGAAAGTTCATAGAGACAAAAACTGCACTAAATGAGTGTTACTGGCAAGAACATATCGGTTCACTGAAATGACACACACACATGCAATCTGGATTATGATGTGCAAATATTATACGTGATAGAAAGCAGACAAAACATGAAAACAAATATCGGACAGAAAAAAACTTTATTCCAGCTCCATTGCAATTACTCCATGCAACATTGATGTCCTTTCTTACAGTGGATAAAAATAAATGACCATCAAAACTAAACCAACTTAAAAACAGTGTAAATAATCTTTCACGTCAACATTTTCACTTCATTATGTAATAACGCCGCATTTCGCAATAATCTCCCACAGTTTGCTAACTATATGTCTCTGGACCAAAGCTCACACGCTCTCTCTCTCTCTCTCTCTCGATAGACATCAATGTTGCATGGAGTAATTGCAATGGAGCTGGAATAAAGTTTTTTCTGTTAGATATTTGTTTTCGTGTTTTGTCTGCTTTTTATCACGTATAATATTTGCATATCATAATCCAGATTGCATGTGTGTATGTCATTTCAGTGAACCGATATGTTCTTGCCAGTAACACTCATTTAGTGCAGTTTTTGTCTGTATGAGCTTTCAAACACATTCTCTGTGAATTCAGTTTGATTTAGATTTGACAAATGAAACATCCTCCGAGTTTTAAAATGAATTCATATTTATGATTCATGCTGGTATGCTTAAAGTCAATGGGCCTCATTCATGAACCGTACTTACGAACACATTTGTTCTTAAGTCCCACTTACGAAGATTTTACGAAGATCGTTGCATTCATGAATTTTTTCTCATCCAGGATTTATTCTTAGGTAAGAACAAATCCTACGAACAATCAGGAGTACTCTTACGCACGTTTCAGTGCCGACGTGTTGGAATGGTTGTTTTTTCTTCTCTTGTGCAGTTCAATAAAATACGATATTAGAGTGTTAATTCTGTCATTTATTTATTTATTTATTCATTTAATATTTTTGGTAATTTACTGAGAATTTACCCTATTTATACGTGGCATTTCTCCATCCAAGGCCCGCAAAACAATGGCATATATATTGCTGCTGCAAGAGATTGCTGATCGTGCCCTACGGAGGGAACGAATGTTTCAGGATCACATAGATCTTTTCATAGAGAACGATGAGTTTGTCTTTGGACACTTTAGGCTCCCACGACTGGTTCTGATTTATTTTTTGCTTTTGGCATTTTGTTGCTGTTTGCTCTGTACTACGGTATCAGTGTCTACATGGCCCTGCAGTTTCTTTTATGGGCCCTTTTAACGCGTTGATGAATCTGACGTAGGGTTTTCTTAAGGAACCTCTTAAGAACAACTTAAGAAAGAATCTAAGAAGATTCTTCAGAAGATATTGGTGAATGAGCCCCAATGTCCTTCTGATGGTATAATGTTTTCTGTAATTAAGGCACCCAGTTTGGTGTTTTATTACATAATGCACCAACTTATTACATTTTCTTGGTAAAAAAAAGTGCAACGCCTGCATTTTGTAATAACTGACCCAATATGTAATAACTTATTACATTATGCGTCAAAGTTTATTACAAAATGTGGCAGATTATTACGAAATACGGCATTATTACATAATGAAGTGAAAATGTATTACATTATTACATAATGCGGCGTTATTACATAATGCGGCGCTACACGACACACAGGAATTTCATCTTTGTGTGTCCATGAAACAAATAGAGAATTAATTTATCCAAAAGACTATATGAGAGCAGGAACAAGCAGCTGATCTCGCATCTCCTCTGCTGGATTATTTATAGGTTGAGCCAGAATTCTGACTTTAAAGATTCAAGAAAAAAAAAATGGAATTTGTATTTTTTTGTAGCCCTAATCCTCTTCCTCAGTCGAGTCACTCAGCAGTTTTCTATCAAGAAATAACTCAAGTGCATATTGATTTATATTTTCATATTGAGAATGGTTCTCTGCAAAGTGACTTTAATTAATTTTTCTAAAAAATATTCTTATTGGATATATATGTACCTCTATTAATAGGATACACCTAAATAGTCACTGGTGCAGCCAACACACACTAAAGTCACATAATTAGTTAAGTGTAGTCAAGGGGATGTAGAATAAATAGGCCTGACCCTGGTTTGTAAAGCTTATGGTTTTGTCAGTATTGTTGCATCAAAACTTAGAAACGTTCCAAGCTAGTCTGTAAAATGGTAAAGAAGGAGAAGGTGGAACACAGTACCAACCTGACAGGGCTGAATATGTATGCAAACAATGATTCTCTCTTTCATATTCATTAAAAAAAAAATTACTGTAATTTAATGTTGTGAGACAATAAAGTGGGAACATTTAATTGACGTTGTATCCTGACCTTCTCATCCCACTTGGGGAAAGTCTACACAGAATATACTGGACAGTATGTTGAATCCAGAATGTTAAAGCAAAATCTCCTCATTTCATACATCAGAGACTGTTTACAGGTGTTTGGGAGTGATACTGCATGTGTGAAATAAGTGTCTCCAGAGGGACCTGACCAAGTGATGTCACTTCCAGTCAGCACAGGTTTGGGCTGAAGACTACAGGTGCGACACTGAAGTGGAAAGAAGTAAGCTTACTTGACCTCTATAACCTGCTCCTCCTCTCTGCTGCATGCTACATTAGCCACTAATAGCATCACACACTCAACTCTCAGAACAAACTGTCAGCAGTTGAATTGCATTGTGGGTAATGTAGGAGCCATGTTTTGATAAGGAAGGAGAATGCATTGAATGAAACATGATATCTCTGGTTGTGCGTTGACTGTACCTCATAAGTGTCAGTCATAGCAGTGACTGTTCATTTAAACAGTTTAAGGATCTGACACAAAAATACTATTGTGATTCACTGTTATATTTTCAAAACAAGGGAACAAATTGAAAAGGATCGAGGGGCGACAGGGACCACAGGCTGACCTTTGACATCAGTGATAGGAGAAAGACTTACAAGGTTAAATTCAATGTCGCGAGACCTTACATTGCTAGCAGCAGGTTTTTGTTCAGCACCAATATGAATGTAATGTGACCATTGGTACCAGTGGTTTATGTTAAGGTGTTGAGGTGAGAGGTTACAGTTCAGACATCAGGATCTTGGTGCCTTACAGGACTGGCAGCAGGCCTTTCTGTAGTACCAGTGGGAACACAGCTTCACCTTCAGGACCAAGGCACAGTTGGCTGTTGGTTTGTCTTGACAGGAGTCGTCTACTGCTAATGATGCTGCCGGGGCTGCTGCTGGACAAACAGAGACAAGCCAAAATCAGTCTGAAATGTAATTAAAAAGGAAAAGTTATAAATGTGTCATTAACATCATTAAGGCACTGTAAGTAAACCCTTTCTCACAGTGCCGCATTTATGAGATCATTTATGGCCCGTTGATGGGTGAATGATGATAGTGTGCTGAAAGACTGCATCACCTACAGTAAATACGCACACTGCATAAGCTTTTGTACCTGGGGCCTCTGTCGGACAGCTCTGGATCTGACAGCTCTGTCGAGCTTCTGGTTTGAGGGTAGAGTCACAGCTGTGGCCCCTGGTTACCAGCTCCTCACCCTGATAACACTTCACCTCTCGAACCTGGATGCCACTCCCACAGGTCTTGCTGCACTGAGGGCGCATGAGGGGACAAGAGAAAAATCATTTTTCTGCATGTTACTGATGATCACAGCAACAGACACATAGTTCAAATGAAAAATAAGATTTCATAAGAATAGTATGGATACCACACACAGAATATGTCTGAAGGTGCTGGAATTTATACAACTAGTCCACCCTGATTTCAGAATGTTATGAATGTATACCAACTAGCTGATGAATCAGTGGTCAGTAGGTCACAATTTCCCAAATCAAAGACTCAATTTGATTTGATTTAAATCTTGGTTTTTTTTTTAAGCCCTGACGGCTCTGCCTTTGTTAGACTCACACACCTGGATCAGTAAAGATAAACAGATCATTGGTGTAATGTCCTGACAGCTGTCTTCTTTAAAAAACATAGGAGTAGTTTAAAACAACAGCTTGACTTTCTCCTGGTGGCTTTTTACAGGTTGGGGTTCAACCAGTTCAAATAGTATTCAGCAAAAATAAAGTTCAACGGATAACACCAGCCTTCAGTGATTCAACAATAAACATCACAAGATGTTACAAAGATCCATTTCTCATATCGGTCCAGAGTGAATCCTCTTCACAAACAAATCAGTAAAGGATTTCTGCAAAAGACAAAAAACCCAACTTCTGAGATATTGTCAGAGTTTCCTCTGGTACCAGTCAGCTGATCGTCATCATCACACTGGAAAAGTATCTGGAGCTGCAGCTGCAGGCTAATGCTAAGGCCAAGTTTTTTTTTTTCCCATTATTTGCCTTTATACACCTTCCAAATAGAAAGGGTGGTGAAATAAATTCTGGGAGAATCGTTGATTCTGATTTTGATCTTGATAATCAAAATTGAGTTAATTTCGATCAAGACCAGATCAGTTTTGGATATAATGACGGCTCCTTCTTTAACCTTCTTTACCTTCTCTAACTTTCATTCATGCCTCAGGTAGTAACACCTGGATGTTAACAAAAGATATCAGGTGTATTCAAGCTGCTGGTGTCTGTGAGTGAGTACAGTTTGATGGAGATCTGAGATCTGGTGAGATTAAATTCTGTTTTATCAGATATGGCTGGTAGAGTGGTAAAGGGCTTTCCTGTTATATTGGATTACACTTGATTTAATTTAAGGAGACTGTTGGGCCCTGGCGGAGATATGCACTATACTGAGTGCCATTCTAGTTTCTTTACAGAATTGAAATTTTGCCAGCCCTAGTTGGCAGGCAGGCAGGTACCTGAGACCAGGATGTGGTGAACCATTTGGAGCAGGGTCTCTTGAAGCAGGATGAGCTAATCTCTGGTTTGTTGGTTTGGTCACAGCTGCTGTCAGGAAACTCCTTGAAAACACCAGTGTCCAGCCCAGCACACACCACCTGACGCTGACGCACCCCGCGCCCACATGTAGCATTACACTGACAAACACACAGACAGAGACTATGAGCACAGTGTTTATCTGTGTGGGTTGAGTCAACCACAGACCTGTAGTGTATCACACTTACTGACTTCTTATTTAGTGTTTACCTGTTGCCATTCTTGTTCGACCCAATGGGGGGCACAATCTCTGTCACCACAGGGATAGATGGCCAGTGGGCGCAGTGATTGGTCACACTGCTCCTCTGACATCACTATTCCACTTGAGGACCGACACATGACTGCACGCACCATCCTTCCCTCTCCACACACTCCTGAGCACTGGCACATACACACATATTTTTAACTGACAATCATCTCCATAAAGTCAGCACTACTGAGAAGAGTTAGAATGTTTGGTCCTGTGTGTGCTGTTGTGCTGAACACGTGTGTGTGTGTGTGTGTGTGTCTGTGTTCCAACTCACAGGTCCCCAGTCAGAAGCTGTCCATCGTCTATCACAGGGCGGGCCTTCACATTCCTGACTTTCTATTGGCTGAGACGACATGTTACATAGTCTCATTTCCATGGAGCAACGAACCTCCCGAGAACGAACACCCCGAGAGCCACAACGTGCTGAACACTAACACACACAGTGACACACAAACACACACATACAGTCATTGGATTTTTCCTAGCTCAGTTGTTCTCATTAATATTGACAAAGGATTCAAAAGTTAATGGTTATAATCAGCATGGCACCAACTTATTCACAGCCATGTTCATTATATTAACAGAGGAGCATGAAGCTGCACATGGAGAATATGTGATCGAGTCAGAGATGACTACGACTGCTCATGTGTTCCTTTCGTGATTCAATGTTTATTGTTGTCATGCCCTTCAGTCTGAAAGCTGTTTCTATCAGAGTTCAACTTCACACCCTTGGTTACCAATTTAGTCTTCATTTCAACCACAACCAGCCACAATGAGGCTCTGGAGAACTTCGGTATTGCTCCTTAAAGTTAAGAGAATGCAGCTTAATGCCTCCTAGCGGCTTCCTTCTCTGTCAAGTCCACCATATGGGAGGCCTTATTATTTACTTATAAGTAAATAATAAGTCCTACCATATGGGACGAAAGTCCCACTTTTCATGCAGTGTTATAGGACTTCCAAACACTTGTGACGGCTCTGCTTTTACTCAGCATGTCAGCCCAGCGTGGCAGGGATTCACCTTTCTCATGACAGCAGAGCTAACTGCTTGAAGGTTTGGACAACAAATGAGGACACGTTTGTCTTGAGTTGTGGGCAAAGGAGCAGGTATAAATTAGAGATGCACCGATCGATCGGCAACCGATCGCAATCGGCCGATAATGCCCCTATCGGTTTTGATCGGAGTTCTCAAAATAGATCACGTCAGGCAGATCAGATGACGTTTAAGTATAAAGACAGTGCATTAACTGCATGCAGGGAGGGAATTTCATGGCCGCCGTTGCCCCGCACTTTGGC
This sequence comes from Sparus aurata, assembly GCF_900880675.1. NCBI lineage: Eukaryota > Metazoa > Chordata > Actinopteri > Spariformes > Sparidae > Sparus > Sparus aurata. Next base: position 1,896,875 of record NC_044207.1, on the reverse strand, counting down.
CTTGATGCCCCGTGAAAAAAGACTCATCGTACGGCCACAGTGGCCTCTGTGCCCCTGGCCCGGTCAGCGTAGCGAGCTTGCCTTTAATTACAGCCACCTGAGTGCACAGCAGTCACTCACAGTAACTTCAGTGAGTCCGCGGTTCGCGCAGGTGGAGTCTCATCATCACGATGATCTCACGTGAAAGTCCTCTCAAACAGCAGCGTCTCAAAACAGAAGAACGACAAGTTTACAGCACAGCAAGCGAGCGCAGCCGGTTTTGACATGATACGTAACTGACTTATGTGGTTGGAATCAGTCCGGTAAAGTTGGAAATATATTCACAGATTCGAACTTCCCGGATCAATAACTCATAAGTGAAACCTTGTTAAAACACAAACGACGGCTCTTTCCTACCGTAGTAAAGTAGACAACGAGCTACAACCGTATGTTAATCAAAACGAGCGTCTGGACATTAACTCTGGTCTGTATGGTCAGCCAGCTGTGAGACGAGGGCGCAGGGACCGTCTACAAAGTGCAACACCGAAAAGAGAAACTACAAAAAATTCAATAACTTCACTATTATTCAGAGTGTAGTGTCACCAAAATCACTCCACACATCAGTGGTCTCCTGCTGGTTATTCTACAATTTTTTGTTTGGAAAAAATGTGCTTTGCCATAATTTTGGGGAATTTATATTGGGAGAAATATTCAATAACACTAAAAACCACCTCACCCTAACCCTATACTTAACAAAAACTACTTTCTAATGTAACTTTAATTTTTGGTTGGATTTTGGTATTGAAAAATGTTTTAATACACAATCCATGTCTTATTATAAATTAAGATAGATAGATAGATAGATAGATAGATAGATAGATAGATAGATAGATAGATAGATAGAATTACTTTAATGATCCCAGACTGGGAAATTATTTTGTTACAGCAGTAGTGGGTCAGCAAATAAAACAATAAAACAATAAAACAATAAAACAATAAAACACCTCACCCTGACCCTATACCTAACAAAAACTACTTTCTAATGTAACTTTAATTTTTGGTTGGATTTTGGTATTGAAAAATGTTTTAATACACAATCCATGTCTTATTATAAATTAAGATAGATAGATAGATAGATAGATAGATAGATAGATAGAATTACTTTAATGATCCCAGACTGGGAAATTATTTTGTTACAGCAGTAGTGGGTCAGCAAATAAAACACTTTGTACATAACATAAATAGAATCCAATATATACATAGTGTATATGTACAGTGCACAGAGTGCTATAAAAAATAAACAATAATAATATATACAACAAAACAAAATATGCAAAATATACTATAACAATAATAATATATACAACAAAACAGGAGAGAGACCAGAGTTCTCTGTCAGGCAGAGGTGAGAGAGTTGTTGTATAAAGTGATGGATTGTGGCAGGAAAGATTTCCTGTATCTGTTGCTACGACAGCGAAGCTGAAGCAGCCTTCCGGAGAAGGTGCTCTGCTGTCTGACCAGTGTGAGTAGGAGAGGTTATGTTATGTTATGTTATGTTATGGTATCAGTCTGAAAGGTAAATCAACACATTTTACTCAGTGGCCTTTGTGCCCTGTCATGTGGCCTTGGTGCCCCTGAAAAAAAAAGTGAAGGCCAAATGGACTTGCCCCTAAAATGACAAAATTCCCACCCTGACTGCATGCATTCCCACTAGTAAGCTAAAGTTGCTCTATGTAAGCTGAGTCCAAGTTGTCTCTAAGAGAGTCTCTAGAGTGTGAAATATTGCACATTGCCTCAGCCTGCAATAAAACGGTGGTCAATTCATGATACTTTCTTATCTCCTAATTTTTATACTTAATAATACAATGTCAATGTTGTGTAAGAAGAATCATTAATTAAATATATGAAAGTTACACAAGACAACAATATAGAGGAATTTATGGATTTGACGCTGTGATCTGTGATCGGCAATATTGGGATCGGCAGATACTGCTTTTGGTGATCGGTGATCGGCCCCAAAAATCCTGATCGGTGCATCTCTAGTATAAATACATACGGCACACCTTGCCGCGCTTAACGTGATAATGGGAACACAAAACAGTCGCACAGTTTTTCACCTGGTGCAGTCAAAAGTAAGGCTGAATAGCCCCATTAGGGAGGGGCAGAGAAATTAATGACTGTATGGTTGCTCGAGTAATTATTGTACTTTTTTCAGTATAAGATCTTGGACTTTAAATTCCTATCTTGTTTTGGCAAAAAAAAATATTTTTATTTTATCCACTGTAAATGTTTCTGTTAATGAGGACTGCTCACTGAAGCACTTCTATGTGTGATTATATGGCGAATGTTTTGATACAACACTGAAACCTTTGAAGCTTTTCATGGAGCCTCTGTTACCAGAACACACGCTGGCTGTTCTTGGTTCATGGGTTTATGTATTTTTACACCTTGACCAACATTTTTTCAGATTTAACAACATCAACATGCTATGAAAAAGTGAAAATGTTTTGTTACCATGAAAACAAGAGCCATCAATGCCAACAACAACCCTGCACATCCCACTATTAGACGCACAGCTCTGTGGCTTGCTGCATTACCTCTGACCACTGAGACACCTCCCACTGGGGTCCACAACTCTGGCCAAGGCATATCTTTCTGTTGGCTGGTTTGTGAAGGTCATGTGACAAACACAGTGAATCATAGACTGAGGAGTCAAGACCGGGGGACAGCATCTTCCAGCAGCGCACAGTTCGATACTGAACGCCCTCACCACAGGTTCGAGAGCACTCACTCCATCCACTGGTCTCCCATCTGAGGAGAGAGCGGAGACATGATGCAGTCAGTAAGGTCGTAAGTGAATTGTACAGAACAGTTTCAGGGATTTTTGGTGACAATCACAGTAAGAGATCTCGGTCCCTCTTCTGCCTATGCTTTGAATGTATTAATTTGTGCTGATAAAAAAAATAAAATAATGATAGATTACTAAAAATATTTTACACTGTGGCTGTATGACTCACCAACAGCATACAACAGGGCTTTAAAAAGAGCAGAAAAATTCATGCGATTTGACTGTGGATACCAATTATTCCTATCTTTCTGACATATAGTGATAAAAAACTCATCATCCTTTGCATTGAACTGAAGAATTCCAAATCAAGGCCTTTAGTGTAACAAACCACTCAGTCAGTCAGTACCTTGGAGGACATTCCTTTCCAGTGCAGAACTCATGTGTGGGCTCAGGTCTGGTCAGGGAGTCACAGTAACTGTCATCGACTTCAGTACCATCATACCGTACACACAGGGCATAGCTAGCAGTGATACCTGGAAATTGACACAGACAAATAATGTTAACAGGGAGTAGACATAGTGCAGACATTCATCAACAAGCAGTACAAAATGTGGACAGCTCTTTGTGTCTGGCAGAAGATAATGAAGGTAAATGGGGATTGCAGCAAATGAAAACAATGCAATCGACCAATGAGTGAAGACATAGAGTCTTTGTGGACGGTGCAGGTGAGGTAAGAAGATGTGGAGAGTGAGACATCATCTCCCCAGACCCCTGATAATACTTTGATCAGCTCAGGTTTGTGAAAAATTGAATTGTGGTCATGGGTGTAGTCTAGGTGTGTAGTCTCCATTACATGACCCTGCAAAGCCTACTGTAGGCCTCATGCAGATAGACAATGAAGCAAAGAAATTACAATAGGGAATGCCTATAGTGAGGGAAAATTAGCTTTATTCGTGATTAAAATATGACGATGAGGACCCCAATGATTGGCCTTCCTTTCCTTCTCAAACTACGTAGAAACTGCACCAGTGATCAGATTAGTCACTTATTCAAGTCACTGTGCTAGCTATTATTTTTGTCATTTTCCTTAGTAAAAAAATATATTTTTGCCTTCTTCTTGTGTCTCGGGGAGTGATGCCATACATGCGACAAGTCATGTTTTCAGCATGAGGACAACTCACGTATAACACCACACAGCAACACAAACACAAACAACAATGTAGGGAGGAGAGAGATACGCATTTTTTAGCTGGAGATAGGGATGTATTGATATGAAAATTTCACACCACGGTAATAGTGACCAAAATTATCACGGTTACTGGTATACCGGGGTATTTTTAAAATGTCTTCAAAATGTTGAAAAAACACTGATACACTGATGAATTGAAGCAGTTTCACCAAGATTTATATTCAAATAGATTTATTATATATCAAAATAGTCCAAATCCAAAACCTTAACAAAACATTGCAAAATCAACATTAAATAAGTATAAAAGAATGTATCAAAACTGTGCAAAATAAACCTTAAATACAGTAGAATGAGATGTACTGGCAGTAGCACTCAATTGGCCAGTCGACCCTCTCTGTGAAAAAAATTAAAGGAGGTGTCATTATTAATTATTACTGTCATTGTTACTTAATACTAAGGGTGCAACCAACAGATCATAAAACTCACAATTTAGATCATATCACTTTTGTGAGAAACAGGTAGGATAATTTTTCAGATCAAAACAAAAAGGATTATTGTTAAATTAATTATGAGCCCAACTCCTTGAGAGAGGCTGGACTCTCTTCTACTCTGGAGTGGCCCGCAGTGAGAGGCGGCGAGCTGGTGTGGGCTTGCTTATAGCTCCTCAGCTCAGCCGCCATGTGTTGGAGTTTACCCCGGTGAACGAGAGGGTCGTTTCCCTGCGCCTTCGGGTCGGGGATAGGTCTCTCACTGTTGTCTCAGCTTATGGGCCGAACAGCAGTGCAGAGTACCCAGCCTTCTTGGATTCCCTGAGAGGGGTACTGGAGAGTGCTCCAACTGAGGACTCCGTCGTTCTACTGGGGGACTTCAACGCTCACGTGGGCAGCGACAGTGTTACCTGGAGGGGTGTGATTGGGAGGAACGGCCTCCCCAATCTGAACCCGAGTGGTGTTTTGTTACTGGACTTCTGTGCTAGTCACAGTTTGTCTATAACGAACACCATGTTCAAGCATAAGGGTGTCCATACTGTATGTGCACGTGGCACCAGGACACCCTAGGCCGTATGTCTTGGACACTCGGTTGAAGAGAGGGGCTGAGCTGTCAACTGATCACCACCTGGTGGTGAATTGGATCCGCTGGCAGGGGAGAAAGCTGGACACAACGTATTGTGAGGGTCTGCTGGGAACGTCTGGTGGAACCCTCTGTCAGGGAGGTCTTTAACTCCCACCTCAGGGAGAGCTTTGACCAGATCCCGAGGGAAGCTGGGGACATTGAGTCCGAATGGACTATGTTCTCCACTTCCATTGTTGACGCGGCTGTCCGGAGCTGTGGCCGTAAGGTCTCCGGTGCCTGTCGTGGCAGCAATCCCCGAACCCGGTGGTGGACTCCGGAAGTAAGGGATGCTGTCAAGCTGAAGAAGGAGTCCTATCGGGCCTGGTTGGCCTGGGGGACTCCTGAGGCAGCTGACAGGTACCGGCAGGCCAAGTGTGCAGCAGCACGGGCAGTCGCAGAAGCAAAAACTCGGGTCTGGGAAAAGTTCGGGGAGGCCATGGAGGAGGACTACCGGTCGGCCTCGAAGAAATTCTGGCAAACCATCCAGCGCCTCAGGAGGGGGAAGCTGTCCTCCATCTACACTGTTTACAGTGGAGATGGGGAGCTGTTAACCTTGATTAGGGACATTGTCGGGCGGTGGAATACTTTGAGGATCTCCTCAATCCCACTGACACACCTTCCATAGAGGAAGCAGAGGCTGGGGACTTAGAGGTTGACCCATTCATCACCCAAGCTGAAGTCACTGAGGTAGTCAAGAAGCTCCTCAGTGGCAAAGCACCGGGGTTGGATGAGATCCGCCCTGAGTACCTCAAGTCTCTGGATGTTGTGGGGCTGTCTTGGTTGACACGTCTCTGCAGCATCACGTGGCAGTTGGGGACAGTGCCTCTGGACTGGCAAACCAGGGTGGTGGTCCCCCTATTCAAAAAGGGGGACTGGAGGGTGTGTTCCAATTATCAGGGGATCACACTCCTCAGCCTCCCTGGGAAAGTCTATTCCAGGGTATTGGAGAGTCGACCGATAGTCAAACCTCGATTCAGGAGGAACAATGCGGTTTTCTTCCGGGCCGCGGAACACTGGATCAGTTCTATACCCTCCACAGGGTGCTCAAGGGTTCATGGGAGTTTGCCCAACCAGTCCACATGTGTTTTGTGGACTGTGGGAGGTGCTCCAGGAGTACGGGGTCGGAGGCCCTCTGCTAAGGGCTGTACAGTCCCTGTACGACCGCAGAAGCTTGGTTCGCATTGCCGGCAGCAAGTCAAACATGTTCCCGGTGCATGTTGGACTCCGGCAGGGCGGCCCTTTGTCACCGGGTTCTGTTCATTATTTTTATGGACAGAATTTCTAGGCGCAGCCAGGGGCCGGAGAGGGTCTGGTTCGGGAGCCACTGGATTTCATATCTGCTTTTCGCGGATTATGTGGTCTTGTTGGCTCCTTCGAGCCAGGACCTCCAGCATGTCCTGGGGCGGTTTGCAGCCGAGCGTGAAGCAGCTGGGATGAGAATCAGCACCTCAAAGTCCGAGGCCATGGTTCTCGACCAGAAAAAGGTGACTTGCTCCCTCCGGGTTGAGGGAGAGTTCCTGCCTCAAATGGAGGAGTTTAAGTATCTTGGGGTCTTGTTCACGAGTGAGGGAAGGATGGAGTGTGAGATTGACAGGTGGATCGGTGCAGCGGCTGCAGTAATGCTGAGTGTCCGGGGAAAGGGAAGTCTGGGTGTCAGACCCGGCCCCGGATAAGCGGACGAAAATGGATGGATAAATATATATATATATATATATATATATATATATATATATATATATATATATATATATATATATATATATATATATATATATATATATATATATATATATATATATAGCCTCTCTGTCTGCTTGCTTGTCTGTTGTCAATGGACTCGGTCAAATGGTTGCTGAGCCACAGGAAGACGCTGCTCCAGTGATGGGAGCTGAGATGAAAGTAAATGATCTCAGTCAGTTTGTGTTCACTAACTCAGTCCACCCAGTACGTGTTTGTCTCAAATCCTCCTCACTGCAGCTCTGCATCAATATTTGGGGAATTATTAGGTCAACTTTAAAAAGTGAAATCTACAATTAATAAGCAGTTCAGATAACATGCCAAATCACAGACTCTCTAATAAATACACATACATCATGCACCCGAGCTTAGGGTTAACTTACCTTGCATTCGCTTAACAGTTGAGGGTGATGGTCGCGCAAATGAGCAATAAGTAAATTGGATGTGTTGCCGTCCCTCGCAACAACTTTCTTCTTGCAGCTCCTGCTGATAGGGCTGCCATCCTCGACCAGCTGTCCCTGAGCATTCTTATAATAACCAAAATACACCCAGACTGCAGATTTGGTTTCTTTGAAGGCGGAAAAATACCTTGAGAGCCGCAACTATCACGTCCTCCACCCGCCATGTTTTCTTCACTACATAACAAGCACACATTGCACGCTGCGCCTGCGTAGGGAGACTTAGAAAGTATCTTGCGAGCTTGTGCCACAATGGCCTCAAACAAAGAGATGGCCTCTGGGAGAAATCAAAAGCCTAACTACTAGGGCCTTATTGACATGAGGAGTTGCAGAACAAAGGAACAGGGCCAAAGCCCAAAAGGTGTGATAAACTGTAACTCAAGGTAAGACCCGCCCCCAAAACTTTCACCCGATTCATATTGGCTGTGAGGAGGTCAGGAGATCCCAAATCACGTTGCATTCCCCGGGAGCTTATGTTGTGAATAGACTCCGGTTTCATGCAACCGCTACCGTAAGGGTGTAACTTCAGATACGTTTTTCATTTTGCTTGAGCTAAGCATCAGTTCCCTCCTCGCTGGACGAGACAGAGACTGATTTTGTTTTACTTTCGTTTTTGTTCAAATATTCCTCATTATTGTTTGGGATCGTGGAGGAACACTGCACAATCCAGTCGTTCCTCACCGCCTGCAGAAGGAAGAGATCATCTTCAGAAGGAGATGGCACCCCTGAGGTCCAGTCCTTAATCAGATCGATTCACAGTGTGATCGCTGCCTGCCTTCGTCAGCTTTTAGGATGCCAAGGCTGACCCTACGCTCGCGTCAAAATGAGTTGGAGTTCCGAGTCAGACTGGACACGCTAGTCGCAACGAGCGACCCAAGTAAGAGGCTTTTGTTTGGGCAGAAATAGATAGTATATAGCGTGTTTTTCTTTGTTGTGCTTTCTTTTGTTGTGAAAGGACCGCCGAGTCCTATTTATGGTTGACTGTACTGTAGACTAACTGTGTTATTACGCTTGTTAGGAGCTTATTCAGGCTTTTCCAGCCTGTACAATCTTGCCGCCGTGTGTGACCACAGTACGTCGTATTCCGGCTTGATCAGCGGACCACTGGTTGAGAGAGAAATGACCACTGTGCACCACATGGTTGTTGTGTTATCCTTTGTTGTCTGCTAAGTGTCCGCTTAGCGTCTTTCCATTAACTAACACACACACACACACATTTACATACACAGCATACACACGTAGTCTTATGAGCGAGCTGTTATAGTATGAACTTATAGTTAATAACACCGCTATAACATAAGACACGTGTGTCTAATGATATTCACTTCATTGACTTCAGAGGCAGACTCCTCTCAGTAGTACGATTAGTCTTTTTGGAACTGTGGGTATTATCCCTCTAAATTCACCTCGCGTGCAATCAAACTGCACACGAAACACAACACAACACAACCGCCATCTTTGTTCAAACATCTCCTTTCACACATTCACTGCTGCCATTTTTTAATTCCAGGAATATGATTCTGTTGCATCTGAATCATCACCTCGGGATCCGTGTTCTCACGTGACTTCACCAAGTCACGTTCAGCGTTTCCTGTAGTCTCTCCAACGAGATTTCCTGAGTCACGCCCACTAGTTGTAGTCTGGCGAACATGACTTCCCAAACTATGTTCAGCCAGCTTTGTAGTTCTCACAAAGGACTCTCTGCTCACAATATTGACAATTTGATTAATTCCAGGCTTGAGAATAAGTTTCAGGGTGGTGCCCCATGTTCATTAATGAATCATAGTTACCTACGTTTCTTTAATTAACTATTATAATTGTATTAATTAATAATAATATTTTAATTAATAATCAATAATCAATATAGATTCCCAACATTATCGACCGCGGCAGTAACCGTGGTATTTAAAACTTTAACGGCAACCTTCACCTTGGTTTACCGTGACACCGATAACCGTTACATCCCTAGCTAGAAATACAGTCATTATTTAGAGTTTGTGTCAGCTAAAGATGAGAATATTAAGGTTCGTACACTCTGTGCTGGTGACAAAGTACCATCAAGATTCATAAACAAAACGTCAAATTTGAAGAAACATTTGGAGTCGCAGCACAGCACAGTTAAGTTTACAGGGCAAGGGAGCTGGGGGATTTGTAACCAGGCAGTTATAACGTTAGTTTGTGTTCAGGGCGCTCTGAAGTGGTTGAATTGGTTTAGAGAAATAACTTGCTCATGCTTCAGAAAGACAGCATGGTTATGATGATTACCTGAATGATTACCTGGTAACTCTGTCTACCGCGATGTGAGGAATATTGTTTGTTACTGGGGTTACTAAAGTGATTGGCATGAGGCACTTGTCATTGTAATTTAGTCGTACTGATTAGAAATAGAACAGTCAGGGCTTATGTTGTTGTTGTTATTTTGAATGCCCTGTCTTGGTTATATGGCTTCCTCTGTTACCATGGTTACAAGCCTGCTCGTGCACGGCAGTGTGGGGAGGGGGAGGCAGTGTGGGGAGGGGCTTTAAGGCAGGGCTGCAGTGCAGCAGAGAGGAAGAGGGAGGGACCTGGGAGCTGTGCTCATTCAAATTTTCTGGCCAAGTCCACTATTTTCTCAAAACTCCACACTGTAGCCTCAAAAGGTACACTGTGTAATATGTTGCCATTAAAGCACTAAAAATGTTCAAATATAGATACACTTAAGTGGATACATACACTGATCAGGCATAATGTGTTGGTCCCCCTTTTGCTGCCAAAAGAGCCCTGGCCTGTCAAGGCATGGGCCCCACTAGACCCCTGAGATGTGCTGTGGTATCTGGCACCAAGATGTTTGCAGCAGATCCTTTGAGTCCTGTAAGTTGCGAGGTGGGGCCTCCATGGATCGGACTTGTTTGTCCACCACATCCGACAAATGCTCGATTGGATTGAGATCTGGCGAATTTGGAGGCCAAGTCGACACATCAAGCTTGTTGTTGTGCTTCTCAAACCATCCTGAAGCATTTTTGCATTGTGGCACGGTGCATTATCCTGCTGAAAGAGGCCACTGCCATCAGGGAATACCGTTTTCATGAAAGGGTGTACAGGGTCTGCAACAATGCTTAGGTAGGTGGTACGTGTCAAAGTAACATCCACATGGATGGCAGGACCCAAGGTTTCCCAGCATAGCATTGCCCAAAGTATCACACTGTCTCCGCCGGCTTGTCTTCTTCCCATAGTGCATCCTGGTACCATGTGTTCCCCAGGTAAGTGACGCACACAAACCCGGCCATCCACATAATGTAAAAGAAAACATGATTCATCGGATCAGGCCACCTTCTTCCATTGCTCCGTGGTCCAGTTCTGATGCTCACGTGCCCGTTGTTGGTGCTTTTGGCAGTGGACAGGGGTCAGCATGGGTACCCTGTGTCGGGCCCCGCATTACACGAGGCCCAGTTAAAGGAGAACTTCGGTCGATTTCAACATGCAGCTTTATCGCTCAAGCTACCCTTGACTAGCCAGTACCGAAAACGCGAACACTTTTGGTCCACCTCTTACAGAGCTCCTTGAACGGGGAGTTAGCAGTGACAGCTAACAGCATGGGATCAGAACTTTACACTGTGTTTTAAGCGTCTTAACATGCTCCAAATCTCACCCCAAAAGGTATGCAACATCAGCAGACACCTAAGAACACAGCACTGTAGCGTTTATGACTCACAATGAATAAAAAAGTGGTTAAAACAGTGTGTTTGTGCAAGCAGCTACATACCGTTTGTTGACATCTGTGTCGTAGACCAAACTAGTCGATCCGTCGAGCGTGCGCTTACTCCCTCACTGGCAGCGACGGAAACTTGAATTTTGCAGACAGAAACGTATTCCAGCATTTTCGTTTTTCTGTTCATAACGTACATGTTCATGTTACAGCCTGTCATGAGCCATTAGCCTTACAATAGCCTGTTATGAGTCTATTCGCTCTGCACCGAGAGCTAGCTTGTTTGCTCATGCTAACGGTTCTTGCAGGGAGCAGAGCTGGCTTACTTTCATATATAAAAATTACGTCCTTCTAATTTTCCTTCGGGTGGCGGTCGGGCATCGGTAACAATTTATAGCGGGTCGGCTCAGATGCGAAATGTAATTTGTGCTACTGTAGGAAAACGGGTCGGATGCAGCTTTAAGTATGGCGGGTTTTCAAAATAAGACCTGTGCAGGACTCTGCTGTGTGGTACCGACGTAAATGGTCAAACAAATTAGTTGTGTTACCTCTTGTTGTGCCAACAGATGCAAGGCACTGTTGACACAGAACACATGTTTGGTCAATATCATCCTTCTTGTAGCCGAAATAATTCCAGATAACTGACGTTGCTTTTCTTTTTGGCACCAAGTCTTTGTTTTTCACGATTTTCTGTTGTTCGTTGCTCATTTTTCAATGTTGTTACCAGCAACTCACACCATGTGCATGGGGCATGGTCTGCTTCAGCACACTGATTAAGAACTAATGTGATTGGTGGATCGCCAATTGCCAAAGTGTCTGCATGCAGAGTCTGCATGCACAGTGTGTGTCAGGTATCCTTGAAGTTAGATGAGTTCATTTGCGTTCTACATCGCAGGCTCTGTGATGTGACTATTGCACACACGTACATCGTGATGGCGATGCCGAAACGATATATCGTGCAGCCCTAGTGTGATATGCTCTTGCCTCAAGGAATGTGTGTGCCTGTGAGCGTGTGTGACGTGGTGCCAGGTTATAGAAGATGGTTAGTTGCATGCAGAGACCCTGAGTCTGTGTGGAGCATAATTCGACTAAAGTCGAATTAGCCGTCTAGGAAAGCAAACTACCAATAACTTGAGTGAGGTGACTTGAGGTCACAATAACACTAAGACAATGAACAAACACATAAATTGAACACATTACATCAACCAGAGTTGTGTGTCCTGTGCTTAGCCATGCTATGCTTTGCTATCTAAGCCCAGTTCAACGTTACCAGTCTTTGAAGAGAAGGTGCTGGTGGTTGCAGGAGAATGTTGGGGCTCCAATGTTAAATAAAGCTGTTCTTGCTGTGCAAGGTTTGATGAAAGTTGGCAGAGGAGGAAACTGGTCGCTCCTTTCCTTTGCAAGGATAGCAGCTTGGTGCTAACCTGCTTGGTGTTCCTCAGATCCTCAGATTGGCAGGACCTTGTGTCGCTGCAGTGAGGAGAAGTTCTTTGGGCCTGCTGCCAATACAGCTTGTAGCTCTCCACAGCTTGTTGGGCCCAGAAGAAGAGATCTTGAGAGCAGACATCCCCGTGTGGGAGGTGGAGAGGAGCCCTTGAAGATCCGAAGTTGAAGGAGTAGAGGACGTTGGGTGAGAGAGAGAGAACAATATATGCTCTGGGGTTTTGACCATCTGATCAGCAGGGGGTCTGTCACCCTGACCAATAGTAGCTCAAACCTGAATTTTGCAGGTAGGTGTTAAGAATGAACTGAACTCAGTGTCCCAGAATTCCCCAGAGTCCATTTTGAAATCCACAATGAATGACTTTATCTGTGGGTCCCAACACCTGACTGGTCTGCTGCTCTGCAGCCCCATATGCAACGAACTGTGATGCACTGTGTATTCTGACACCTCTCAATCAGAACCAGCATTACATTCTTCAGCAATTTGAGTAACAGTAGTTCGTCTGTTGGATCGGACCACACAGGCCAACCTTCACTCCTCCCCTGCATCAATGAGCCTTGGCTACCCATGACCTGTCGCTGGTTCACCACTGTTCCTTCCTTGGACCACTTTTGATAGATACCGACACCTGCAGACTGGGAACAACCCCACAAGAGCTGCGGTTCTGGAGATTATCTGACCCAGTCGTCTAGCCATCACAATTTGGCCCTTGTCAGACTCGCTCAAATCCTTATGCTTGTCCATTTTTCCTGCTTCTAACACAGGGGTGTCAAACTCAATCGCACAGGGGGCCAAAACTCAAAGCACACATTAGGTCGCGGGCCGAACAGGATAAACATTTATTGAACAGACTAATACCAAACGTTTTTTGAACATTAATATGAATCAAAACAGACAGGATACAATATCATTCCAAAATAAATAAACTTAAACTTAAAATATTTTGCTCCTCATAAAAATATCTCCTGTCAAAATTATACAAATTCAAAATATGAACATGCTGGAAAGAAATCTGAAAATATAAATAAAAATGGTGCTTTTAAGTAAAAGTTAAAATTATAACAAAACATTCCATTTTCTTTGCTCTTATGCCAGTTTGTCAGAGCTTGATGCTTTGGCATCTTTCCTTGGCAACAAGTTCGTTTATGTTTGGGGTTAGGTTCTGTGTTGTGGAGATTCTCAGGATGGACTGCAGGTGTTCATCAGTGAGACCACTCGTGTGTGATGTTTTGTTAGTTTTCATCACAGAGAACAACTGCTCACACAGATATGTGCTGCGAACATACAAAGGGTTCAAGCCATATGTTGACAGAGCTGGGGCACTGCTTCAGGAATGAAGCAAATTAACTGTGCGGGCCCCACAGTGTTGTACTTTTCCTTTAGTGTCCCGTTACACTGCAGCTCTATCAGCTCCATCTGCATCTGTACAGGTGCAGTTTGGCAAATGGGTTGCGAAGCAGCTCAAAATCACTTTTCTGTGCTTCAAAGTCACCAAAGCACGGTGCTCAGTGCGAAGTGCACTCAGTTGATCAGTAAAGTGGGCATTTGGGAACACCGTGGCGCTAACTTGGTTCAACATTACTTGGCAACAGGGAAAGTAAGACAAGTTGCATTGGTGCATTTGTGTCTCCCATAAGTGCAGCTTCACTTGGAATGCCTTCACTGCATCGCACATATCAGTGATTATGCGCACCCGTCCCTGGAGCTGAAGGTTTAAGACGCTGAGATGTGTAATTATGTCAGCCAGAAACACCAACTCATATTTCCACTTTTCATCCCGTAGAACTGTGAGGTCTTTTCTTTTACTGTCCATGAACTGACAAATTTCCTTGCCTAATTAAGTCTAATGAGAACTTTTCCCCGACTTAGCCACGGCACCTCCGTATGATAAGGCAGGTCGCCAAACTCTGAATCTAATTCCCGCAGAGACGCAAAAGACTGAAATTGGTGGCGATGATTAAGTTTACGGTTTGCATTACAGTGTTCATCACGTGATCCATTTTTAGGACTTTACCGCACAGCGCTTCTTGGTGTATGATGCAGCGATATGCTGTCAACTCACCAGCACAGTTTTCGCATCCTTCCCACTAGTCCACTTTTTTCAGCGCACATCGCCGGTGTGCCATCTGTTCTAAGTCCAACAAGTTTGTCCCAAGGCAGTTTCATGTCGCTTACACTTTGACATACATTTTCAAAGATGTCTTTTCCTTTCGTTGTCCCATGCATCGATTTAATGTCTAATATTTCGTCTGTAACGCACAAACTGGAGTCCACTCCACAGATGAAGATGGCCAGCTGTGCAGTGTCAGTCGTGTCAGTACTTTCACCCACAGCAAGGGAGTATGCAACAAAGTCTTTCCCTCATTCAATCAACTGTGTTTTCAAATCAATGGCCATCTCATAAACCCGATCAGCAACCGTATTTCTGCAAATGCTTGTTTTTTATCTGGACACATGACGTTGCACACATTCATCATACAGCTCTTCAGAAACTCTCCCTCAGTAAACGGCGGGGCTGATTTGGCAATCTCCTCCGCCACAATAAAACGTGCTTTCACAGCAGCTTCACTTTGTGGTTTCGCTTTGGTGAAAAACGTCTGCCGTGATGTCAGATTACTCTTCAACTCCTCTACCTTCTGTAGCTTCTGCTCTGCATCCAGTTTTTTTAACTTGCCCTGATGTTTTGTCTCGTAATGCCGTCTTAGAATATACTCCTTAATTACAGCCACATTACCTCCGCAAATGAGACACACGGGTTTACCGGCAATGTCAGTAAACATATACTCATTCTCCCACCAGTTTTGAAAGGATCTGTTTTCAGAATCAACTTTTCTCTTGGCCATTGTTAAGGGCTAGCTTGGATTTGAAATTTGGGTTGTATACATTAACAGACGTTTGATTTTACATAGTGTAGTGTAAAATAACCATAGTAAGTAGATAGTGGTCAGTATAAAATAACCACAGTTAGTAAATAGTGACTAATGGTAACTGATAATGTTTTAATGATAAAAGTAAGAAACAAAGGGTAACAAGTGTGAAAGAGTTGCTGAAACATACTACTGGGCACCAGCTGACTGAAAAGTGCATCTACTGTTTAAAGCTGCTATAGTCAGATGATGTCAAGTGTGAAAATGTAACCACAAATCTAAGGATAACATCATATAACCAAATATGTAACACTTTCATTATGTTTAAAAATGCAGTGCCAAGAGTGGTCAGATATAATGGGATATATCAAGGAGGGGAGTGAATTATCAAAAACCTGAAGGCCTCAAGGCCAGAGTTTCTAAGAGCCGGTGATAGCGGCAACGAGCACGCCCCAATGTAAAAAAACAAAGCGAGGCGAGGTGCAACTGGTCGACATGCAGTTCTGCACGTACGCCAATCTCCGCGCAAGCGCAGAAGGTAATACAGGGTTTTTCCACTAGAGGTACGGGGATTTTCCATAAGAAATATGGTATTTTTCCATCGAGAAATAACAGTGTCAGCAGAAATTAAGCAGAATAATGATTGGTTGAGGCCATGTTGTCCGAACGGACACACCCACTTTTCTGTGTTTAAAAGAGGATGTTCGGGGCTTTGAACCTCGGGTCAGTTTGGTTTTTTCATGGATTTTGTCTGTGTCTGAGCTCTTTCGCTGCATTATGGGATTTGTAATTTGTGTGTTATCGGTGCTTCATATCACGGGGCCATTAAAAAAAGATATATAAAATGATCTTGCCGTATATAATTGTACGCCAGGCCGCATATGGCCCGCGGGCCGTGAGCTTGACACAAATGTTTCATCACATTAACTTTGAGGACAACATTTTCACTTACTGCCCAATATATCTTTTCCGTGAGGGTCGCGGAGATGTTTTATCCCCCCCTTTTTTCAGGGGGGGTTACTGGGGCCAAATCCAGTTACTGTGGGCGAAGGACAGGGTACACCCTGAATGAGTCGCCACCATTGCAGGACCCTTACTGATGGCAAAGGCTGCCACACAGGTGCCAACTGCACATCAGGATATATCCCACCCAGATATTCAGTGTTATTCACTTAACCTGTCAGTGGTCATAATATTATGCCTGATCGATGTATATCTTAGGTGGCTAGAATACGTCTTGTTGTTGGTACAATTTAGCAGTACAATGCTCTGTTTCTCCACACAGATGGTCATCTACTGCAGATAACACACTGAACACAGATAGTACCTCATAGAAACCGCACATCAAGTACTGCTTTCCCTTTGTCTTTTCTGTTTGGTTCACTTTTGCTTCTACTACACAACATCTCAGAGCATTGCACTTTTACTTCCACTACATTTAACTGAGAGCTTTGGTTAGTAGTTAAATGTTACATACAAAACATGTCAAATATGATGTTCTGTTATAAAGAAACTTACCTGACAGTTTATACAAGAACAAATAAAATGATTAGTCAATTAAAGAAAATTAAATGGAAACTTTTGATTATCATTGAAGTAAATTTTCATGTAAAAACATTTCATCGTTCCAGTTTCAAAACTGTGAATATTTGCTGCTTTTATATTATTTGCTTCCCGATAAGCGAAGTCTGCATTTTAACTCGAATTTACTGACATTATCCCCTGGATCGATCGCACCGGAGCCCTTGTTGGAGCAGCACAACGGTTAGATATGGATATTTTTAATATAATAACTGGTGAGCCTGTTGAAAGATAGAAAAATGTTCATTACCACTTGCTGCCATGCATGTAATCCATCTAATCATCGTTCAAGATTTCGCTCTTCTGATGAGCCTCCTGAATTTGCACCCAAAATGCTGTCAAAACTTTCATTCATAATTCCCAACGCAGCCTCCATAATTCTCGACCGGGAAAAAGGCAGAAAAAGGCGTGGAAAACACAAAAAACCTTAAGAAAAAACAAAAAATGACCGCAATTCACAGAGATGCCGATTCGCACGGGACTAATATTATCACATGACCTCTGTGTTTGGCAAAATATGGTAGGTAATTTGCGGTGAAATTTTTACAAATTATGGACATGGCAGATTCGCACGGGATTAAGATCACAGACGACCTCCGCAATTATTACAAATTACTGGAGGTCCCCAGGTTATACTAGTCCCGTGCGAATAGGGCTTATGACAGTAAACAGTCAAAGGGGGCATTTGTCTGGATTGAGTACTTTTACTTTGAATACTTCAAGTAGATTTAATTGACAATGTTTAGAGACTTTTAGTCAGGTGACATGGAATAATATTAATGCAGCCGTGCCAGCCATTCACACACTTGTATCTTCTATATCCATGGTAGAACAACATTCACAAGTTGTTTTACGAAAAGCAACATAATAAATTTGGGTGTTATCATGTTAATGTAATGCATGTTGTGTATGTGTTTACCTGTTGTACAGGTAGAGCTACATGGAGCATATGCAGAAACCTTCCAGCGATACATGTCTGCCAGACTAATATCTGGGTCCAGACCCACGTCAAAGTCGTTGCTAGAGACAGACAGAAACAGAGACAGACAGGTACACTTTTCAAACCTGACATTTTCCAAATCATTTAATAAAAAGACCCTGAAAGTAACAATATACAATATACTGACAGAAGAAAATTAATGTCATTAAGTTATGTTAAAAGACCTGCAGGCAAACCTGAACACGGTGACTTAAAGTGTTCAGATACAAGATCACAGGGCTGATCTCAATTAGAAATATCTAATATAATAATGAATATATAATATACGTGTAGTGCTGCTTATTATAAGCTGTACGCAGATAGTGAATGATGACGAATAGGACTATAGTAGTGTAATAAAATGAGCACAGAATGGAGCATGTGAACATTAGTTGGCATAAATGTTTGGTGAATTACATCTGACAGTGTGACAGTGATCTTCAAGCTGTTCCTTCTTACCTTTCTGTGTTGGCTGCCTGTACTGCAGATACCTCTTGTAGCTGTACCAAGATAGCAGTGTGTGTGCCTGTTTGTGTATCTGTGTGTGCAACAGAATGAGTTTCAGCAACTGTGAGCACGTCTAAGCGCATTTCTAACTGTGGGTCAGTGTCTAGTTCTGTGTGTGAGGCAGACATCTTTACATGTGTTTCTGCCGGTGAATGTGGATCAGTTAGTGTGTGTTTAACAGAGTGTGTGTTTAACTGTGTCTGGTTGTGATGCAAGTCCTCCAGTAGCAGATAGGGGACGTCCTCCGGTAGCTCTGCAGAATGAACATGCTGACTACCTGTGATTGGATGTAGTTCTGGCATTATGGGATACATAACAGTGAAAAAGACTGTAGCAAAATAAAAAAAATATTGAGAGTAAGCAAAATACATCATAATGTATATTATATTTTTTTTCTGTTTGAGTGTAATTGTTATGGTCTCTTCACACAGCGGTCAGAGGTCAAGGTACAGCTACTGAACAATACATACAATCATCTCTACCTGGAAAAGAGAGCAGTAGAGAGTTGTCTTCATCAGTGGAAGGATCGTCAATCGAGTTGGAGGAACTTCCTAAAAAAACAGAAAAACAATTAGAGCAAAAACAGAATACTGTAAGATAGAGTAGTTAAGATAGTAGTAGTTCCAAAGAGAGGAACAGAGCACTGGATGGTCTGAAGGAACAGGTAAACTCCCTCACTGAGTCTGAGCCACTGAGGACTGACCAACACACAGTAGTGCGCACCTCCCAGAACACCCAGCAGGATGATCCCCTCTCTCAATGAGAGCAGCCAGAGTCCAGCAGCCACACCACACACTCTGATGGTCCCATTAGATCAGATAGTACCACTGCAAAAGCAGATATCATGCTACTGATTGACTCAAATGGAGATTTATTGATGAGAAAAGGCTTTTCCCCAGGCAGAAAGTGGCAAAACTTTGGTGTCCAAACACAAAGGCAGCCATCAACCATCCACCAACCACCTGACATCCAGCCCCCGAGACACCTTCCACTCCAAAGCCCTCCAAACTCAAGAAAAGAAAAGAGTACCCTATGTCCGATGGTATTGAGGCTAACTGCCCCATCTCAGACACAGTCTGACCAGTCTCACAGCAACACTGCTCTCCAAACACCAAACACAATGACAGTAGAGCAAATTATAACACAATGTAAAGAAACCTATCTGGAACATTGGAAAGACGAAACTAAAAGCAAAAGTAGATTAGAATGTTATCTAGCCCTAAAAAGAGATTATGAATTAGCAGAATATCTTTCTACTGTAAGAGAAAGAAGGCAGAGACAGATCCTGACCAGGTACATGCTCAGTGACCACAAACTGACAATCTAAACAGGAAAACACAAACAATCATGGCAGCCAAAAGAAAACAGAACATGTGGTCACTGTTCGACAGGTGAGGGATAAGACAGAGATGCACTTTCTCCTACAATGTGAAAAATTCAACAAAACAAGAAAGATTTATTTTAACAAATTCAGCTCAATAATCTCAGATTTCAAAGAGCTGAATGATCAATCAAAACTAAAAATACTCCTGGGAGAAGGAGACAGGGCATATTTTACTGCCAAATACATATCAACATGCCACAACCTAAGGGACAGTGAGTGACCGGCGCACGCACGCACACACAAACACACACACACACACACACGGGATATACTGTATATAAATTCTATGTAAAATGTAAATTAATGTAAATCAATCTTGATGTTGTCTTAGTGTTTGTGTTAAGTTGTCGATAATGTCCGAATGTTTGGACAGGATGCTTTGGCAATATCGTTGTTTTTTCAAACTTTCATGCCAATAAAGCCCCATCGAATTGAATTGAGTGAGAGAGAGAGAAAGAGAGAGACAAAGGCGGAAAGACAGACTGACTTTTAACCACCTTTATCAAAACATGTCTATGTATTCATCGCAGCACTATACAAACACACACAAAATAAAATAAAAACCCCCGCTACAGACCCTTCTCATAAACAAATGACCAGTTCAGTCCCTCTCAAGCTACAAACAGCCCCGTCTACAAACCACACCTTCTAAAACACATCAGGGTCATTAACAAAAGCAGAATTCTTAAACTCAGCAGACGTGGGTCCAACAGCCCTAAACCCTGCAACCCATTACGCCTCATGAGCCAGTAGCCAGTTTAGCCTGGCCAAACAGAAAATTAATTAGCAGATCTCTGTGCTTGGTCCGAGCTGAATACCTGAGCCACAGTGTGTAAAGTCCCTCAGAGAACACCACTCCCATCTTCCCACAGAGAGTTGAGAGTAGAGACAGTAAAGTGAGCAAACAGTGACATTCAACAAACACATGATGTACTGACTCAGGCATGTTACAGAACACACAGCTCTCGCCCACGTTACCATCCACTTTAGACCGAAACACATTTGTTGCTAGGGCCCCATGTAACACCCTCCACTGCAGATCCCTTCATCTCTTAGTTGGAGGTCGCTTATACAGCACCCTCCACCTTAACCCTGCCATTGACTGTCTGTCAAGGTAGCGCTGCCACTGATGCTCCCTGATGTCTTTCAATACAGCAAAGTTCCTAACATTCACTAATGCTGCATCAAAAACACCCCAGGCTCGGAGAGGCAAAGGACATCAGCTTTCCTTCTTCCCGCCAACATTCCAGACCTGCCGCCAACCACAGCACTGGAAAAAGTGGAGGCTCCTCCCCCCTCATCTGACTGAAGGAGTCCAGCGCTGATGGAGACAGCAAGCCAAGCACCTGCCCTCTCAGCCTCTCGAGAAGTCTCAGAGATAACCTGACTCCTCTGACAGCTGCTGCAATGAATTCCAGTCCAGCCTGTCTGTCTGTCTCAGGTGGCTCATTGTCACAATTCCTGCCCTCACGAAGCAGCTCCCTAGGGTCCCAGAGTAGGTGTCACAAAGTTGGATGAAAGGATTGTTGAAGATGGGCTCCTCCCATACCCACAGTCCTGGCCCCACTCCCCCTTCTCAAACATGCCTTAGCATCCACCAGCTCTTTAGGACCAAACCGTAGAACAGCTGCAGCCCCATGATGTCCACAGCCCCTGGATTCAAAAGGAAGAGCTGTCGGTCCAGCCCAGTACCATAGCCCCTTGCAGATATTTTTTTCTTCATATTAATTTGCCAAAGACAGTTACATTTACTATGTTACTTTAGTTTGGTTCTGTAGCATTGCTTTGTTATCATTTATCTTTATTAAGTTGAGTGAGGGACCTGTGTTGTTATCAAACTGTCCATTCAACACACCCTCGATAAACGCAGCTGGCTTATCCATTCACACTACTTCCATTCACACTGCCGTTTGAATGCGGGGATCCTGCGCCAATTCCCCGCCTCCGTCTCAGTGTGAATCTCTCGGAGGCGCCGAGGGGTGAAATTTTGCTCTGGCACTGAACCGCTTCTGGAGGTAGTATCAGGGCCAGTACCAAACCAGTGTGAATGGAGGTCCCTCACTCATCTTAATAAAGAGAAATCTTCCAAAAAGCAACGTTACATGACCAAACCAAAGTAGTAACTGTCTTTGGCAACTTATGAGGAAAAAAATACTGCAGATATATGTGGAGAAGCCTCTGTCCTCCTGCCTGTCCTATCAACTCTTCGTCACATTTCAGCCTGAAAAACAGAATCTCTCACCGGCAGAATATCTCTACTGTCAGCAATCCGCCAATTTGGCTGTCTTTCTTGCAGCTAGGTCTGCGAATTTAGACAGACCGCAGTATATTGGGGTCTTTTTTGGTCCGCCAATATGACGCCTCCGAGGGTACACTTTTTGCCACCTCCAGTGCTATTTATATCCAAGTCGTCGATGTGCCGGCAATTGCGTGAGATGAGCAGAGGTGTAGATGACGTGGACTGGAGTTTTAAATCCAGGAAACAGCTGATCACAGTTTATCACTTCATCCACAGATGTCAAGATGAGCAACTGGAAAGCCGCTGAGATCTGGGAAATGCTACAACATAAGCCCTGATTGTTCTCTTTCTGACCAATACAACAAAATTACAAGGATGAGTGGCTCATGCAGATCACTCAGTGCGTTTACATGCACAGCTTAGTCGGATTACAGCCATAGTTCGACTATGCTACTCAATCAGACAACTGCAATTATCCGGTATACATGCCGGTGAGAAAATCGGATTATTGGGCCGGAGCATGTCATACCCCGGTACGCTAGGTGGCGCTGTGCCCATTTCAACCAGTGGTAACAGAAACACCTCTGGCTGACCTCTATACGTCACCAGCTGCCTCGGCATTCAAGAAAGATGGCGTATGAAGAGCGAGACGAAGCTACATCTTTGTACACTTCGTATATGGTGTACATGATAATTACACAAACTAGATGCACAATGGCGCTCTTTCTTACGATGATTTCGGAGGTAAGACGCCGCCGCCGCCGCCATCCGTCTACTTCCGGCTCATGGCCCCAGGGAAAAATCTTGCGCCTGTGCAGAACTCAAAATCCAATCCGATCCGCTGGAACGTATACATGCAGGTTTAATGCGACTATCAATCGAATAATCTGGGTGCTTTAATTCGACTATGAGAAATCCGATCCGATTTTAGTCCGACTAAGGTGTATACATGCATCTTAAAGATCCGATCATAATCGGACTAACACAGTAATTCGGTTTTCTTGAGTGTCATGTAAACGCACTGACTGTAGATATGCCGAGTACCCGCCCAGTACATACTGCGAGAGGGAGGGGGGCTGCCAGCAGCGCAGGAGAGTGATTGACACTTCTCAGACATTGACCTTGGCTCCGATTGGTTGTATTGGGTGGAGCACAGACAGTGGATTTTTACACAGCTGAGCTGTATCCAATTCTACTGTCAGATCATAATGACAATTTTGGCAAATATAACATAAAAAAATAGTTACAGACTACAGCTTTAAGTACAGTACTTGAATAAATCTACTTAGATACATTCTACTGCTGAGTAAAGGTTTCAAGGATTACTGATTTAAAACAAAATTTAAAAAAGAAGTTGAATACATCTCTGTTTTTGTTTTTGATGAGTGTCCCCTGTATCAGTGTGATAATGTCAGTGTAGTGTCCTAACAGGAAATAATGGAACACTGCTGTCTGCCTCCACCTAGGGATGCAACAGTATGAACATTTCTCACCGCGGTAATAGTGGCCAAAATTATCATGTTTATCGGTATACCGCGGTATTTTTAAAATGTCTTCAAAATGTTGAAAAAACACTGATACTCATCAATGCAGCGAATGTGGGACCATTGGATGCTTCGAAACCCACAATCAAGGCTAACAAAGAAACAGCTGTTAGCCCAGTGTTCCAACATCCGTAATCGAAATCTACTATCACAACTAGCGATCAATGAAGTACAACAACGATGCTACGGCAAGGGGGAGCCAGGACGACAGGTCAGCGGGGAGATGTCATCATCATCCCCACAACCAGAGATTGGGTACCAAGCCCCAACAGATACCAACAGCCTCAACACAAGAGCTGCTGACCTGAGAAGGAAGATCGTGACCTAACTAGAAACCTGGAGCCCCCGACGAATACCGAAGCTGAGTTGCCAAGTACCTTCAGAAGGTCTACTAGAGCAGGGGTGTCAAACTCATTTTCAGCCCGGGCCACATCAACATTATGCTTGCCCTTAAAGGGCCGGTTGTAACTGTAAGACTGTATGAATGTAACTACTCCGTAAAATATTGTAACAAATAAGTGTCTCTGCATTTAATTATTATTTATTCAACTGTACAAATATTGAACAAGCATTTACATAAATGTAAAAATATATTTAAGCACATTGCTCTGTAATTATAACTGGTCCCTTTAATTTATCAGGTTAAGAAACCCACCATTACTCCATCAATCACAGATCAGACTTTTCAAATTAATAACAAAGATAAGCCAAATATGATCACACACAAGTTATTAAATCAACTTTGTTCAAAATGTTTTTGTCACTGTTGAGTTGGGCAGAACTATGGCACACAAATAATTCTGAGCTGCTAAAACACGTCTCATGTGTGTGGCATTTTAGAAAAACAAAAAGCAGAGAGCCTTGCAGAGGTAATGAGAGATGGTTTTGATTACAGTAAATATTTGAACACATACACCTGTAAACACACTGAATATGTGGCATTAACAGAGCACATGAAAAAGCACCAGGAACTGAGGCTGAGATGCTTTGACAGACAGGAAAGTGGGCAACATTGTCCTGTTCCAACTGGGACCTCCACAGGTGTAGTTTTCGCTGGAAAGCTGTGACCATGTCGGACTTCTTGTGTGATGACTTCACTAATCCAACCAAGCCCGTTTTTCCTCCACACATTGCAGATGCACCATCGGTAGTTAACCCATCAACTTGTCCCACGGTAATTTAGTTTTACTCACCGACCTTTCCACCGCATCAAAAATGTTCCTGCCCGTTGTCGTCGTCCCATGCATGGCAGCTACATCCAAGAGCTCGTCGCTGATGGTGAAGTCTGCCTTCACGCCTCTTATGAAATTGGACAGATGCGCTTTATCCATGTTGTCCGCGAAAAAGCAGGTAACTGCGTGACTCTTCGGCCAGCTGTGTTGTCAGATTGTCTGCTAGTTCCTTAACTCGGTCTGCGATGGTGTTTCTTGACAAACTGATATTGTTAAAAGTCTGATTCTGGTCGGGGCACACCTGCTCACACACCTGCTCACACACCTGCTCACACACCTTTAGCTTCCACCGCTTCACAAATGCGCCCTCCGAAAAACACTTGGACGCTCGGGTGATTTCTTCAGCCACAATAAAGCTAGCTTTCACTGCTGCATCACTTTTAGCGGTAGCTTTGGTGAACACATTCTGCTGCAGCTGCAGTCTGCCTTTTAATTTGTGGACAACTTCTCCATCACTTCTTAGAAATCCGCTTTAGTCAAACGCTGATATGGAAACACTGGGATCTCGCGGCAGGATGCGGTCTTTTCGCGGGTCACACAATGCACGTCGGGTTATCGGGTCATCGACATGCATTGTGGGAGATGTAGTTTATGGTCACTGTACACTGTAAAGCAGTGTAGACTTTTATTTTAAGACAATTGTATACTTTTAAGCTCTCGCGGGCCACATAAAATGACGTGGCGGGCCGGATTTGGCCCGCGGGCCTTGAGTTTGACACATATGTACTAGAGGATGTGAATGCTGCTCTGAAGACAATCCCCACAGGAACCATCACTGAGACCAACAAGCTGATACACAGTACAGCAACAGTCATCATGGAGATGCTTGGGTATAAGGTGGGTTGGGGACATAACAAACAGTGCCCACCATGGAAGAGACGGTTAGAGGCCAAGATAAAGGTAACACGGAGAGAAGTTAGCCAGCTAGCTGAACTGCAGAAAGGAAACATGGTAAATAAAGGGGCACCCAGGAAGTGCAACTCAGTCTCCATACCAGAGGCACTCGAAACTGCCAAACAACGACTAACAGGTCTGGCCACCCGGTTGAAGAGATACACCAAGGAGGGAGAGGCCAGGAGAATAAACAAGCTGTTCTCCACTGAACCAGCCAAGGTGTACTCTCAGTGGCAGGGAAACAACAACCAGTCAGACATATGGGAAAGAAAGGCATCACACAACACCGATGCCCAATGGTTAGTGGACCTGAGAGCTGACCACAACAACATCCCAGAACAAGAACCAGTAACCATCTCAATGGCAGACATCCAAGAAAGAGTGTCAAAGATGAAGAGCTGGACAGCACCAGGCCCTGATATGATCCATACGTACTGACTAAAGAAGCTAACTGCACTCCATGAACGCCTAGCAGCACAGATGAACCAGCTGCTGAGGGATGGGACCCACCCAGAGTGGCTAACCCAGGGCAGGACAGTCCTTATCATGAAGGACCCCCAGAAGGGACCAATCCCATCCAACTACCGGCCAATTACCTGCTTCTGCACAACATGGAAGGCCCTGTCAGGCATCATTGCGGCAAAAATGACTAAGCATGTCGCTCAATACATGAGCGAGGCACAGAAAGGAATTGGCAGTAACACCAGAGGAGCGAAGCACCAGCTACTGGTTGATAGAACAGTCACCCGAGACTATAAGAAGAGACAGACCAACCTGTGCTCTGACTGGATTGACTACAAGAAAGCCTACGACTCAATGCCGCACACATGGATACTGGAATGTCTGGAACTGTATAAGATCAACAGGAACCTAAGGGCCTTCATCCAGAACTCGATGGAAATGTGGAAGACAACCCTAGAGGCCAATTCAAAGCCGATTGCCCAAGTCAACATCAACTGTGGCATATACCAAGGGGATGCGCTATCAACACTGCCGTTCTGCAGAGACCTCACCCCCCTCAGTCAGATCATCACGAAGAGCGGCTACGGGTACCGATTCCGTAGTGGGGCAACAATCAGCCACCTGCTCTACATGGATGACATCAAGCTGTATGCCAGGAGCGAGCGAGAAATAGACTCACTAATCCACACCACCAGGATCTACAGCGATGACATAGGGATGTCATTCGGATTGGACAAGTGTGGCCGGATGGTCTCAAAGAGAGGCAAGATGATCAGGACTGAGGGATTGACCTACCAGAGGGCAACATAGGTGATATCCAAGACAGCTACAAGTACCTGGGCATCCCACAGGCTAATGGAAAGCACGAAGGAAGTCAACCACAGCCAAATACCTCCAGAGAGTAAGGCAAGTCCTGAAAAGTCAGCTGAATGGTAAGAACAAGATCCGAGCCATCAACATGTACGCACTACCAGTCATCAGATACTCCGCTGGTATCATGAGCTGGTCAAAGGAGGAGATAGAAGCCACAGATATCAAGACTAGAAAGCTCCTCACCATGCACGGAGGGTTCCACCCCAAAGTCCAGCACCCTGAGGCTATACACTAAGCGGAAAGAGGGAGGCC